>NC_084749.1:23429698-23582198 GCF_033978785.1 Entelurus aequoreus
GACAACAGAGCTGACAGAGTGCAAGTCGCAACGAGAAAACACACTGGAAGGAGAATGCCTCCATTGTGAAAGGCGCTTACCCGACTTCATCGCCGATTAAGTTGTTGTTCATCTCTACGGCTCTACGGGAGGAGCGGTGGCCGGCTTCTCGCTTGAGTGCTGCCCCTCTCTCAGACTGAGAGCCGAGGAAGGTCACTCCGCTTTTTGGTTCAAACTGCTCTGCGCAATGACGACGCTGCGGGGAGCTGCGCCTTTAAAGGAACCCTGCCACCCTGCCACTGGGATGCCTAATGTAAAAACTATTTGTAGCACATATATTTCCCACATTTAGCTCACTTTACTCACATTTATCTCATTTTCTTTTTCTTTTTTGTTTAAATTTTATTTTTACTGACATCCAGCATCAGACATTCCTATCCATTACATCATATTCACATACATCATATATCTGTTGTCTGCCCTAAATGTCAAAATATTTTTGTTTATATCCCATCCATACCACATCCCCCCCCAAAAAAAGAAACAACAAAAAAACATAGTATCTACAAATACATAAATTAAATAAACAAAAAAGAAATAATACATGAATAATAATAATAATAATCAGAAATAAAATAAAAAAATATAAACAGATACATATATACATACATGTATATACATTAGAGATGTCCGATAATATCGGTCAGCCGATATTATCGGCCGATAAATGCTTTAAAATGTAATATTGGAAATTATCGGTATCGTTTTCTTAATTATCGGTATCGGTTTATTTTTATTATTTATTTTTTTATTAAATCAACATAAAAAACACAAGATACACTTACAATTAGTGTACCAACCCAAAAAACCTCCCTCCCCCATTTACACTCATTCACACAAAAGGGTTGTTTCTTTCTGTTATTAATATTTCTGGTTCCTACATTATATATCAATATATATCAATACAGTCTGCAAGGGATACAGTCCGTAAGCACACATGATTGTGCGTCCTGCTGGTCTACTAATAGTACTAACCTTTAACAGTTAATTTGACCCATTTTCATTCATTCCATTCATTCACACAAAAGGGTTGTTTCTTAATGTTATTAATATTTCTGGTTCCTACATTATATATCAATATAGATCAATACAGTCTGCAAGGGATACAGTCCGTAAACACACATGATTGTGCGTCCTGCTGGTCCACTAATAGTACTAACCTTTAAAAGTTAATTTGACCGATTTTCATTCATTACTAGTTTCTATGTAACTGTTTTTATATTGTTGTACTTCCTTTTTTATTCAAGAAAATGTTTTTAATTTATTTATCTTATTTTATTTAATTAATTTTTTAAAAAAGGACCTTATGTTCACCATACCTGGTTGTCCAAATTAGGCATAATAGTGTGTTAATTCCACGACTGTATATATCGGTATCGGTTGATATCGGTATCGGTAATTAAGAGTATAAGAATATATAGAATATCGGATATCGCCAAAAAAGCCATTATCGGACATCCCTAATATACATACATATATATACATACATACATATACACATAGGGAGTAATTTTCTTTTTAAATTTTTAAGCAGTACAATCACTAATTCGAAAAATTAAAGTCAGGCTTATGGGGCGTGACATAATTGACCCAGTTTTCCCATTATGAAGTAAATTTCTCCAATTTATAATTAATAAAGGCAGTTATCTTCTCCATTTTATATATGTCCATTGTGATTTCAAAGTTGGGCTCTCGGATATCCCCTTCCTAGTATTGGTCTTTTTACAAGCCACCAGTAGGATATTCATTAAGTGTTTATCTTTCTTCGGCCAGTCCTGAGGTACATGTCCAAAAAAACCAAGTTTTACTTTCAAGGGGTATTTCACGTTTGAAAATATCCTGCAGAGCTTGGTGTATCTCTTTCCAATAGTCCTTTATGGCGGAGCAGTCCCAGAAAACATGGTAGTCGTTTGGATTTGAATTCCCACAATTTCTCCAACAGGCAGGGGAGTTATCATAGTGAGACTTCTGAGAAGGTGTAATAAAAAATCTGATCAAACTTTTCCAGCCAAACTCCCTCCACTTGGGTGAGCTGGTACAAGTCCATTGATATTTCCATATTATTGTCCATTCTTCTTCAGATATAGTTATCCCTCCTTCCTTCTCCCATTTTGTTTCAATATATGAGGTTGAGTATGATTTCATATTCAACAGACCCTTATACAAGCATGAAACGGTTCTATCAATAATTTCTGAATTGTAGACATTTATCTAATTTTCATCACATTTAAGTTTAAATTAAACGTTCACTCTAAATGTAACATTTATATTTATAATAATGGAACGCATTTATAATTTATATTAATTTAGGATTTCAATTTAACAATTAGATTTAGAATTAACATTTAGGTTTAGATTAAGATTTAAGATTTAGATTTAAACGTAAGATTTACATTTAGGTTTAAAGATTTAAGTGTGTGAATGTGAGTGTGAATGTTGTCTGTCTGTGTTGGCCCTGTGATGAGGTGGAACATTGTCCAGGGTGTACCCCGCCTTCCGCCCGAATGCAGCTGAGATAGGCTCCAACACCCCCCGCGACCCCAAAAGGGACAAGCGGTAGAAAATGGATGGATGGATTTTCAAGTGTGTGAATGTGAGTGTGAATGTTGTCTGTCTGTGTTGGCCCTGTGATGAGGTGGCGATTTGTCCAGGGTGTACCCCGCCTTCCGCCCATGTGCAGCTGGGATAGGCTCCAACACCCCCCGCGACCCCGAAAGGATTTAACATTTAGATTTAAGATTTAAGATATATATTTAGATTTAACGTGTGTGAATGTTGTCTGTCTATGTGTGTTGGCCCTGCGATGAGGTGGCGACTTGTCCAGGGTGTACTCCGCCTTCTGCCCGAATGCAGCTGAGATAGGCTCCAGCCCCCCCCGCTTTACCAAAAGGGACAAGCGGTAGAAAATGGATGGATGGATGGATGGATGGATGGATGGATGTAGGTTTAGATTTAAGATTTATATTTACATTTAACAATTAAGTTTAGATTTAAAATGTATATTTAAGATTCAAATTTACATTAACATTTAGATTTAAAAAAAAAAAAAAGATTTCAGTTTAACGTTTAGGTTTATATTTATATTTACATTTAGATTTAAAGATTTACATTTGGTTTTAGATTTAATAATTAGATGTAATATTTAGATTCAGATTTAAGATATAGATTTACATTTAACATGTATGTTTAGATTTAAGATTTAGATTTTTAACAATTAAGTTTAGATTTAAGATTACCTCTACTAAAACTGTCATCATGGTAGAATTAACGGTACCATGGGAAGAGGGAATGGAGGCTGCCTTTGAAAGAAAGAGGGACAAGTACTCAGAGCTGGCAAGTGAGTGTGCACAAGCAGGATGGAGGCCCTTCACCTATCCAGTAGAAGTTGGCTGTCGAGGCTACACTGGAGCGTCCACCCAGCGACTCCTAAAGTCCCTCGGGATCAAAGGCTCCAATCTAAAGAAGGCCCTCAAAGCCCTGGCAGAGGAGGCAGAACAGGGGAGCTTCTGGTTGTGGCTCAGAAGAAACGACAAGGTGTGGGGAAAGCAAGGCGTGTAGACAAGGGGCAGTAGGGAGGCTTCCCTGCTGCCATGTTATGGTATGCGGTCAGGCCCACGCTTGACTCAGGGAGATGGACGTCCCTGCCATGCATAGTCCCTTGGGGCTCATTCCATATACACAACAGCAATAACACCGGGGTTAGAATGTGGGTACATTATGGATCCTCCAGCTGGCTGCAGGGGTTGGCAGGGAGACGTCCCTGTCGCTGCTCCACCACCCAGAGATGTTCCGGGATTAAAGGAGCGAAACATCCGTGAAGGGTGGCTCCCGGCTGACGACCCTGCAGCCAGCACCACATGGCACTGTCGGAGGTGCGTTAGGCAGTAATGCCCTGCAAGTGTTAACTTGTGCTTACATCTATCGATTTAAATTTACATTTAATATTTAGGTTTAGATTTAAATTTAAGATTTATATCTATATTTAACATTTAGATTCGAGGCCGGCTCTATTTAGGGGCAAGTCATTTATTTGCCCACTAAATAGAAAAGAAAAGAAGTTAAGAAAGTACATTTTAATATACTCACAAAATGTATTTATATTTATTACAAGTTGACAAAATTGTCGACAGTAGAGAAGAAATCCACTGAAAAAGGGACACCATACACATGTATCCTCTTCCCTCATCTCTGTCCCTCGGCTGTGTCAGGCACCGCGAGTCCGCGCACACCGACAAACACACCTCAGCCCTACGCAAACCGGGGTCGACCAATAAAAACGAGAATTTTTTTGGGGAAAATCCAATCATACTTAGATTCGTCGTGTCGATGGGTGGGACAAGTTTGGAATATATCCAACAACAGTTCTGTAATAGCGTACATATGAAAGAGGGTGGGAGTTAGCTACAAAGGAGAGCCAGTCAGATGTTTTTCCTTGTGGAATGAGGAATTTGAATTTCTCCACCAAAACAAAAATGTGTGGATTTAACATGTTCTACATGGTAATATGTGAACACCTGGGAGAAAGTTAAGAGGACACTTATTTGTTGACGCTATATGATGTCATTGGCAGGCGACTCATCAATCGTGACATCTCCACAACTGTTAAAGCCATGTGTATTTCCTGCTTCTGGGTCTACTGCACTCATAAACAAATTATAACACCTGCTTTAATACCTGCTTTGCCAGAGACTTAGCATAAAAAAATGTTTTTTAAGTTTCTCTGTGCAAATGAGTGGAGAATGCAGAAACTTTGAGGCATAATGAAGCTGACCTGAGGATAAACTAGTTTGAGAAGAACGTTTGTACATCATTCATAAGACTACTGTGCTTTTAATTTAGTCAATATTGACGATTGTGTGTAATAGCCTACTTAAGGTTAAATTCAATTTAAGAATTAGGCCATCAAGTTGAAAAAAAATGTTGTGATGGTTAATAAAATGTGGATGAAGAATGCTTTATTTTATTTTTTATTTTCCCCTGGGGGATTGCAATTATTATGGTCAAGGGGTTGCGCACCTCGGTGACCTTAAGAGCTATCCCAGCAGGAGCTCAGTCTTTAGGTGGTACACCCAAGTTGTACAGGTCTAAAGGTAGAGGCCTGACAAAGTGCAATACACTTCTTCAGGTTGGACACATAGCAAACAACCACATTTAATAAAGAAGGCGATGTTAGTACTGTATTAGCAAAGAAAAAAGTGCTGGAGCATAGTGGAGCAGCATGATGCCCCCTCATTATACGTTCCAAAATTATTTTACAAAATGTGGCAGATTATTACAAAATGTGGAGTTATTACATGAGGTGATCATTTATAGCATAATGCACCGATATTACGTAATGTGGTGATACACCCCACACCCTCATAACAAAAACAAAGAAAAAACACTTTTTAATGTAAAACAATGTTTACCGTATTTTCCGGACCAAAGGGCGCACCGGATTATAAAGCGCACTGCCGATGGACTATTTTTGATCTTTTTTCATATATAGGCGCACCGGATTATAGGGCGCATTAAAGGAGTCATATTATTATAATTTTTTTTCTAAATTGAAAACACTTCCTTGTGGTGTACATCAGTGTTTTTCAACCACTGTGCCGCGGCGCTAGTGCCGTGAGATACAGTCAATCAATCAATCAATCAATGTTTATTTATATAGCCCTAAATCACAAGCATCTCAAAGGGCTGCACAAGCCACAACGACATCCTCGGTACAGAGCCCACATACATACAGTCTGGTGTGCTGTGGGAGATTGTCTAATTTCACCTATTTGGGTTAAAAATATTTTTTGCAAACCATTAATTATAGTCTGCAAAAGATGTGTTGTTGAGTGTCGGTGCTGTCTAGAGCTTGGCAGAGTAACCGTGTAATACTTTTCCATATCAGTAGGTGGCAGCCGGTGCTAATTGCTTTGTAGGTGTCGGAAACAGCGGGAGGCAGTGTGCAGGTAAAATTGTACCTAATGCTTAAACCAAAAATAAAGGTGAGTGCCCCTAAGAAAAGGCTTTGAAGCATAGGGAAGGCTATGCAGAACGAAACTAAAACTGAACTGGCTACAAAGTGAAGAAAAACAGAATGGTGGACGACAGCAAAGACTTACTGTGGAGCAAAGACGGCATCCACAATGTACATCCGAACATGACATGACAATCAACAATGTCCCCACAAAGAAGGATAAAAACAACTGAAATATTCTTGATTGCTAAAACAAAGTAGATGTGGGAAATATCGCTCAAAGGAAGACATGAAACTGCTACAGGAAAATACCAAAAAAAGAGAAAAAGCCACCAAAGTAGGAGCGCAAGACAAGAACTAAAACCCTACACAGAAGAAAACAGCAAAAAACTCCAAATAAGTCACAGCGTGATGTGACAGGTGGTGACAGTACACCTACTTTGAGACAAGAGCTATAGTGATGCATGGTTGGTTATGGTTTAAAGTCATATCCAACAATTGCGACAACGACTTTTTACTCTCAACTGAGTTTAGTTTTTTAATGATTTCTGCTGGTGGTGTGCCTCCGGATTTTTTCAACGCAAAAAATGTGCCTTGGCTCAAAAAAGTTTGAAAAACACTAGTCTACATAACATGTAATGGTGGTCCTTTGGTCAAAATGTTACATAGATTATGTTTTACAGATCATCTTCAAGTCACTTTCTGAGAGTCGCTTCCAGATGTGCCATTTTGTGGGCGGTCTTATTTACGTGGCTCACCTTCGGCAATGTCTTCTCCCCGTCATCTTTGTTGTAGCGGTGTAGCGTGCAAGGACGGGAGTGGAATAAGTTTCAAAAGATGGAGCTAACTGTTTTAATGACATTTGGACTTTACTTAAATCAATAACGGAGCAGCATCTCCTCATTCGTAAACAACAACACCGGAAATGTGTCCCGTGAAAAACCGTCCGACTGGAACTCTAATAACTGAAGTTCCTTGGGTGAATAATGTAAACTCACCACACCGGTATGTCTTAGCACTTTCATGGCGAGTTTACTGACAGATATAAGTAAGAACTTTAAACTACTTTATATTAGAAATGGCAATATGGAGGATGAATGTCACATAACAAGAAAATAGAGAAAAAGAAGAATTGACTACGGTGTCGGCACAGACTACAATGGCGGACGTGCAGAATTTTTCAGGATTTATGCAGATCCCAAATACAGATCAGCAGGTACCAGAAGGTAAAAAAAGTTTCTTTTGCATAATATTATGAAACAAATCACCAGATATGTCTTACCTTATACACACACCATAATAATACTTGTATGTTTAATGCGCCGACAATCCATCAAGTGGTGCGGCTTCATAGCTTACCAAAGTCGTACTAAAACATTTTGATAGATTTTTGAGCACCGTGTGTAATGTTCTATATTTTCAATGGAACATATAAAATGTTGGTGTTGTTTACTTGAGTCATATTGCCATCATAGTGCAGCCTACACTTATCTCTTATGTTTGACTGCCATCTACTGGTCACACTTATCATTACACCATGTACCAAAAAAAACAGCTTTGAGGTGGGTATCTTAACCAAACTTATTCCTTACATTAGGCGGGTAATAAGGCACACTGTCGAGTTTGAGGAAAAAAAAAGATTTTAAGTGCGCCTTATAGTCCAGAAAATACGGTACATATTTTTAATCCAACTTGTATTTAATTTGATCGCCTGTGTTACGTTTTGTGTCTCAGTCATGTTGGTTGTGGTCCTAGGATGCAGAGACGGGAGGCAAAGTGCAGGTAAAATGTTTTGAATAACTAAAATATTGCAGTAGGTAAGTGCACAAAACGGAAAAACAGTCTTAGGGAGCATAGGGCATACTTGCCAACCCTCCCGTTTTTAGCGGGAGAATCCCGATATTCAGCGCCTCTCCCGACAACCTCCCGACAGAGATTTTCTCCCGACAAACTCCCGGTATTCAGCCGGAGCTGGAGGCCACGCCCAAAAAAAAAAAAGTCTGTTGCAGCTGCGATTGGACCTGACCAGCCTCCGGGTACAACTACTGGAGTACCAATTGCTTGCCAGGGAAGATCTTCCCCAGGAAGCAAGGATTGACCGGTTTTGGGCCATGCTAGGGAGAGATGGAAGATTCCACACAACCAGGACAAACCTGTTCCTGGTTCACAATCAGGATGCTTTTTCAGGGACAGTTGAGGGAGCCAGCGCTCAGGAAGGAAGTAGTGGCAAAAAGAAGGCAAACAGCAAAAGAAAACAAAAATAAGAGCGCGGGACAAGAAATAAAACAAAATACCAGAAACTAATAAACCATAAGAGATCATGACAGCCTGTTTTGAAATAATAATTTTGAAAAAAATTCAATTGTTATGTTTTGTGTGCAAAATAACAAATTTAACATAATTAAAACATTTTGTGATGCGTTACCGACCGGGATTCGATTCAAGTAAAACTGTTTATCAAGCCAGCACTAACACCGCGTGCTGTAGGGAACAGGAACAGGAAGTCATGGCCAGGAATATGCTTGCGTTAACATTTCAGAAGAAGCAGACTGTAATTAATCAATAGGAGAGTTGCATATGACGTCACATCTGTTTTTCTTCTTTGCGGCTGAATCCACACGATGGTCAAGCATCATGAGCGTAGCATTAAAGGGAGACTGTGTGTAGAGTTTGAGCAGAAAGTGCCGTATTACTGTTCTGTTCTTGGGTGTTACAGTCGTTCAAGTAGAGAGATAGGAAAGAGCTTTCATAGAGTCCCGAAAGAAGTGATTCATAAAAGTAATAAATTCAGGGGAAAAACGAAAGTGTGTGGAAAGAAATGGCTCTTAAAAATATCACTTTCATCATCTTGTGGAATACAATTGAATCTCTTGTGTAGGCAGCGATCAGTTTGTAAAATATTTGTTTAAACGTTTGATTTGTTTGAGAAACTTTCTGTGATGCAATCAAGTTTATTCTCTACTATATTAGTAGTCTTTGAGAGCAGAACTAAATGTAAAGAAAGGACAAGAGATCGCATTAGTTTGTGTTCTTTTGGGGTTGCTATGCCTAAATATACCATAACTAAGAAGACCTACTTGTGGAAATAAACTAACGTCCTGTTAAGTCCTAGTAATAAATATTTTGATTGTTGGTCCAATCCACCATATTTTTGTTGTCGATTTTCATAACAAAAACTAAGTTAGTTGTTGTTGTGCAGGATAGCCAACTGCTTTTTGGTCGACAGATGACCACATTATAAAATATTTGGTGCTATTTGTTGGCATCAAGAAAATATCCTTAATAGTATTAATAAAGTAGGTGAATAAATCTCTCGTACGCTGAACAGCATTTACTAAATCTTGATATCGCTAGCAAACATTGCTGAACATTTATAGCTAAATAATGAGACAAAATATGAACTCACACCATAAAAAACAACTGCAGATATGAATTGTAGATGAGACTAATTTTTGTAGCTTGAAATCAACATCAAACAAACGTATCCTTTTTCTCATTAGCATCACGATCACAGCAGCGCTGCACTCGTTAAGTCAATCAAATACGGTACATAGTAATGTACAAATAAATCCAACTTTGTCTTTCACCGAATAATGCTTAATTTGTGGACCCCTTATATGTTGAGACATAATGTGCCTCCAATCTTTTCTTCTCTAAATACCGTAAGTGTTAAATTAAGTGAGGTAGCAGTAACCTTTTGGTGATGACAAATGGTTTAAATCTTCTTTTTTTTAAAAAATATTCCTCTTAAGAGTGTAAAAATCCACTCCATCTCATTTTAAATATTTTTTCCTGATCACTTTTATATTTGCCTTTAAACCTTTCAAAATAAGCCTAAATCTGCACGGATTCAGGCAAATAAACTGTAGCCTAATGGGGCTAAGACCATCGCCTGAAACTCAGAAGTGCCCGGATGTGCCTCTAGGTCACGTGATTGCAACCTACCTATAGACATTTTACATGCACTTATTCACGCAAAACGAGGTCCCACACGGATCGTGGGGCCCTACGCACAGTGCGTGATCTGCATACAGGGAGGGGCGGCCCCGATGATTGCAAAAGTGAATGAAGTTAACAAAAACATTTTTTTTCATTGTCAATGTTAAAAAATATAGGAAAGTACTGGTAAACTTTTTGCTTGTCATTTTTTGTTTGTTTGCCGAGAATAAAATATATATTTTCCTGTAAATCAAGCAAATGTGTTGAATACACCCACAGGAGAGCAGCACATACCAGCCTTTGGTGTTCACACACACTTAAGAGACAACACCTGCAGTAGACCAACAAAAAAAATCACACACTACACAGTAACACTGTATATGGCTTCTTTCTTCAGTCACATGGTGTGCATGAACTGAAATATTTTCCATTTAATTCTTAAAATAATCTAAATATTTTACATAACACTTTTATTATGTCTTATTACACACACACACACACACACACACACACACGCACAGACATACATACAGTAGGGCTGGACGATATAGACGAAAAAGTATACTGTATCTCGATATATTTTTACTTAAACTCGATAAATATCTCAATATATTTTCCGGTGAAAATATTATTATAAAGATATTCATTTTTGAGCGAAATTCACTGAAATTTAACTGAATGACAACTGTACTGTAAACAGTCAGTGGCACTTGTACTAACCCAGTTAGTCAAGATGGGTATTAACAGCACAGAAAAGAAACTGTTTTAAGTAGCACATCATTACATAACATAAATAAAATAGAAAAACAAAGAATATATACATAAAATTTAAAAAAAATATTCTTTCTACATAAAGTAAATAACATAACTGTGCAAATAATACAAAATGTATCAAACTCAGATAAAAAAAATACATTTGCAGGCAGGCACTTTTTAATTCCCAGTCGACGATGTAATGGACTGTCACACATGTACGGTTCTGTGGTCCTATTAGACAACACGTCTGTGGTCAGCGCCAAGTAAGTGACTTGACTTAACTGTGCGACTATAATCTTGTGGTTCGTTACAAAATGATTCAACTATTCAATGTCAAAATATAAACATTAAAAATTATGAACAAAATGTCAGCTACTGTCTTGTTGTAAAACACCAATGAAAATGAAATGTAGCATTTAGACATGCTATCGTGTAGCAAAAGTCATCACATGTCTGCCACAATCACGTGTGTTCTTAAATGTGTATTCCACCTATTCCATGTCGATCGCAGTTTTGATTTGGGCTTACATGGTAAACAACTCAAATTAATGTGTTGGCCATTGTTTTATCCAGACGCATACATTTGTCCAAATGTGGCCAAGTAGACGCATTGTGGGTTTCCTGGACGTCATCAACATCGCTAAAAGAAAAATCGAAGGAAGAGAATCCCTCTGCCATCTTCCACTAGTTTTTTTTTATTATATATAAATCGCCCGTTTGAATATTCCCTCTTCTCTTCTCTGACTCTCTCGTCATCATTTGGGATGTCTGTTGTGATTTCTTTTCCTGGTTCGATGACCCGCCCTATCTTTCCTCTGATTGGCCTGTCCCTAATGTTTTGTCCTTATCTTAACCAATTGTGACTCATCATAGTAAACAACCAACCAATCATGGATGTTCTTATACATTTCCCGTATATGCAGTCAACAAGTACCCTAATTGTTAGCTTGCAACTGGAATGCTAATCGCTAGTTGGCACCAAGTGTGCTAATAGCTTGGGGACAACTAGCACGCTAATCGCTAGATGACAACTGGTGCTCTTATCGCTAGCTGACAACGAGAACAATAATTGCTAGCTGGCAACTGCCGCACTAATTGCTAGCTGACAACTATCATCCAAATTGCTAGGTGACAATTAGAGCCCTAGCTAATCGCTGGCTATCTTAAATGTTAACATGAATACAATAATATGACTATTCGTGTTTTTACAGTAAATGCTACTGTCAAACTACACTACAATTTATTGGATCAATGATCATGTGTATTTAAAGACATTTAAATTTGTGGAAAAATTGCAGAGGTATATAAAAATAAATTAAAAAGTAAGGATTTCCAGCACCCCCGTGACCCCAAAAGGAACAAGCTGTAGAAAATGGATGGATGGATGGATTTCTTTAAATAAGTGTTCCAAGTTTTGGGCAAAAAAATTACATGCACTCTAGTAAAACGTTTTAAAATGTCCCTGGATGACCTTCTGACAGTAACATTGCATTTGTGCACAAATCTTGGGGTTATTTTCTTAAGCAAATTTTAATTATGCAAGCGAGTGATAACCTGTGATTAATCATGATTAAAGTAAATTCCAAAATGGGATTAATCTGATTTAAAAAATGTAATCGTTTGACAGCCCTAAAAAATTTAAAAGGAGTGTTCCTTTTTTATATCATGCATTTTACTGTTAACTTTAAAGTCTGGTTCTGTAATTTGCCTGGCATGGCTGCGACCTGAGACCCTATTTTCCTAACAGCCTCACAGAAAGCTATTGCCCCCTAGTGGTTAAACTGGGGACATACTATTTTAGTAACATTATTTGTATTATTTGAATGAATATAACCAAAACCGGTGTTGGTCTTTTCCTAACATAAATCTTCCATGTGTTTACATCAACAACCACCAGGGGGCTGCTGAGCATTATTCATTGTAAATGAAAAATTCATTTGTGTTCAATTTAAACCATCCATCTATCTATCTATCCATTTTCTACCGCTTATCCCTCTCGAGCTGTCTAAATTAACACATTAATGCGGATTAATTCATCACCATTATTAACCAGATTTCTACTTTGGACGCAATTACCCCATCTGCTAATGAAAAATGAAAAATACAAAATGAATGATTTTTAATCGTGATTAATCATAATTAATCCACAGCAAAGCTATGATTAATCAGACTAAAATGTTTAATCCTTCGACAGCACGAGTTTAATCATAACATATTTACAATTATTAGTATATAGTTAATGAAAATGCAGCCAGTAAAACATGATATAACTATCATACCTTTAACTGTCTGAATGAGACTTACAGAAATATATATTCAATTCTAATTAATATCCGCGCATTATGTTTATTTTTATTTTTTCTACTTTGACACAGCTAGTGTGGTGAAGAAATCAGTTGAAAAACACAAAGAGCTGATAGTTATTATCTGGTTGCCCTTTACCACTGATTACTAGACATTATCTTTTCTTTGAGCAGTGTTCAAAAAACTAAACAAAAAAGCAATAGGGAAAGTCTTGAGAATTTAAAAAAACCCACATTTTAACATTAGGTTAAGCAATAACACCTTAAAGTCCCGTTTAATACAATGTTTCTTATTACATTCTCAAAGTTTCTTACTAGAAACATTCCTGTATGAGTCACTGCTGTGTAAGTGAATTTGAGTGGGTTTTTGCTCACAGTATTTGTTCAGGACTTAAAACTGGGTGGGAGCAAAAGTAAGAATTTTCAACATTTCTGAATTGTGAAATAACATTACAATGTATTGTATATAGCACGTATCAAATTCCAAGCCCGAAGGCCATATTTGGTCCACCACATCGTCTGATGTGGGCCGCAAAAGCCTCAAAATAAGATGCATCAGGAAAGCACTTAATCTTTCTTACGTATTCATTCTTTCAACTTTGACAGGAGCAATTGATCGTACAGCATACAATAAATCAAAGTATATCTACAAAGCCCTTAATCACAAGTGCCTCAAAGGGCTACAATTGTATATCATTTAAACTGTACTGTTATCTAATAATGGAAAAATATAACATATGTTGCAAAAAAAAGATTAAAAAAATATTTTCATATCTGCTCTTCTCCCTGACTCATGATTTCAAAGGCAAGTTAAAATACAAAAATGGAATGTAAAAAATGTAATTAAAATTAAAATAAAAGTTCATTTATATTCACTATTTCTTATAAGTAGCCCTCAGAGGGCAGCCATAGCTGCATTGGGGCCCTAATGAAAATGAGTTTGACACCCCTGGTGTACAGTGTTTAAATTTAATACAGAATACTACAAAATAAATCAAAATGCAAATCTTTATTTTGGTGGCTTACAATAAAAATGAAAAAATATCTGCATTGTGTTTGTTGCTGGGGTAGAAACCATGTTAACACAATCATGCTTTTATTTTGAAGCTTTCTTTGCACTGGACAGCAGGTCACTGTGCGTGTTTTAATGCTGTGTAACATGACAATATACAGCAGTAGTACAGTAATCCCTCGTTTATCGCTATTAATTGGTTCCGGACCTGACCGTGGTACATTCATTTATGCCAAGTAGGAATTATCAAACCTAAAACAAAAACAATTGAGAGATCATGAGAGCCCTCTAGACATGAAATAACACCAACATTAGGGGTGTGGGAAAAAATCGATTCGAATTCGAATCGCGATTATCACGTTGTGCGATTCAGTATCGATTCTCATTTTTTAAAAATCGATTTTTATTTTTTCCATTTTTTTATTTTTATTTTTTAAAATTTTTTAAGTTTTTTTATTAATCAATCCAACAAAACAATACACAGCAATACCATAACAATGCAATCCAATTCCAAAACCAAACCCGACCAAGCAACACTCAGAACAGCAATAAACACAAACACGACACAGAACAAACCAAAAGTAGGGAAACAAAAATTAATATTATCAACAACAGTATCAATATTAGTTACGCTTTCAACATAGCAGTAAATAAAAATCCCTCATTGACATTATCATTAGACATTTATAAAAATAAAAATAAATGAACAATAGTGTCACAGTGGCTTACACTTGCATCGCATCTCATAAGCTTGACAACACACTGTGTCCAATATTTTCACAAAGATTAAATAAGTCATATTTTTTGTTCATTTAATAGTTAAAACAAATTTACATTATTGCAATCAGTTGATAAAACATTGTCCTTTACAATTATAAAAGCTTTTTACAAAAATCTACTACTCTGCTTGCATGTCAGCCGACTGGGGTAGATCCTGCTGAAATCCTATGTATTGAATGAATAGAGAATCGTTTTAAATCGGGAAAATATCGTTTTTGAATCGAGAATCGCGTTGAATCGAGAAAAAAAAATCGATTTAGAATCGAATTGTGACCCCAAGAATTGATATTGAATCGAATCGTGGGACACCCAAAGATTCACAGCCCTAACCAACATTGTTACTTTAACACTCATTTAATCCACTAATTGAAGCAAAGCTGCCTGAGGCTGAGTCAATTGTTGGGTCACGATACTGAACAACGCGCTCAGATTGGTTCGGTCTCATCTACTGGCCAATACTGCTATAGTATTGATATTTTTAGGTTATTTAGCCATGTTCATGCAGAAAATTTGCTTAATTCCGGCCAAAACTGCATAGAATATGCTTAGAAAAATTCATCTGTGATAGAGTGAAGCCACAATTCGAAGCGTCGTGTGGTGAGGAATTGTACCTCGTTTTTTTGTGTTTCGTAATCCGTTCCCAGAGGTCCGACGAAAACCGAATCGTCCGAAAGTCAAAGCTATTTTTCCCATAAGAAATAATGCAAATCTTATTCATCTGTTCCAGACACCCAAAAATTAAACCACACTTGTTGGAGACTCAGCCTCTGTGCTTTTTTGTTGACTATGACTACACCATGGGGCCAAAGAAAGTTGCGAATAAAAGCCCTATGACAAAGAAGATGAAGTGCACCCTTTATTAAAAGGGTCTAATAATGCAAAACCAACTTTTCCTAACTGTTGGTACCTG
The DNA here is from genome assembly GCF_033978785.1 of Entelurus aequoreus. Lineage (NCBI taxonomy): Eukaryota > Metazoa > Chordata > Actinopteri > Syngnathiformes > Syngnathidae > Entelurus > Entelurus aequoreus. Next base: position 23,445,391 of record NC_084749.1, read on the forward strand.
TTTTTGTGTATTTTGGATCCCCATAAGTCTCGAAAATGTGAACTCAAACCATGGAGGCATGGTGGAGATATTTATCAAATAATGTTGCCTTCTTCCAAACTTTAGTGTCATACTCTGCCTTAGTTACGTCAGCGGATATCTACAGTACATAGATGGTAGAGCTTTGCAAAAGTTCACCATTTTTATTCAGTTGTAGTCTAAAGTTGGTCTGTAAAACAAAATCTATGCAAAATTCTATCCACAGCACCACCATTACATGTTATGTAGACCACAAGGATGCGTTTACATGCAGAAAAAAAATCATATATGTATCATTTTGCCCAGTGGTGATTATGTATTGTATTGGTGATTAATTATCAGATTATCTGAGTGATGGGGCTGGACAATATGAAATTTTGCTTCTTCCTGCTCTTTTTCGGACACACGCCATGTTTCCTTTTAAGATAATTTTAGTATTACCGTATTCTGTTTTTTGTTGATGAAGATATTACATTATAGACAATTTTCTATTTGAATTGTGTAGATGGAGAGTTCTTTTTGTTTTAAAAATTGGATTATATTATTTGTTATTGGAAAAAAAATTGCTTTGGATTTTGTACAAATCGACCTTCATCGGACCATATGGAACTGATTAACGAAAAACGAGGTACAGCATTAAAAAGTACACACTGTGATTTTTGATCAGTGCGAAGTAATCTTAAAATAAAAGCATGACAGTGTTAGCTTGGATACTACCACAACCACTGACATAATGCACCCATTTAATTTTTGTTTGATTCTAAGCCACCGTCATTTAACATTTACGTGTCATTCAGAGACAATTTATTCATGCTACTGTGACGATTTTTAGCTGTGCTGGTTTCACTTCAGTTCGTTGAAGAAAAGAACTGCATGGTTTGTTTCCATGCCAATTGCCAATGCGACTGCATGGACGCCAGCTCTTACATTATTATTCAAAGGCAGTGTGCCAAAAGAGGCCCCGCTAAGAGAGGTAGGTGGATATAAATCTATGACTGGATGAGGACCCTCAGTGAGGAGTAAACCCCACACAGCCTCAGCTAATGCGACTCAAGTGCATGATGGGTAACGGTGGTAGAGCCGATGCGAAGCTGGTGAAGTGATCTGTTTTGGGCTGTCATTGTGTTGCAAGTCATGTTGCGCGCAGGTTAAGGATGAGAGGTCATTGAAAAGGTTTGATTAAAATAGGACCGCATTTCCAGATTGCTTATTGAATATTGAATAAACATTCCTTCCAGAATCTCACCACGTAAATTTAACTAATCCCAGCGAATTATGCACGGCCTAGCAACTTTGTCCAAAGTCCGCAATTTACCTGCATACTTTGGCCAATCAGCGTCATTTTCATCAATCAAATTTGTCTCAGAGTGGCGATCAAACACAAACGTCAACGGTCTAATCAAAACTTTAGTTTGTTTCAACAATATATCTACTCTTTGTCGATCAATCGGCAAAATTGTCACCCTCCTACATAGCTCAGAGCTACTTCCTGTTCGTGTCTATGGCGCAAAGCCTTCTGGGTAATGCAGTATATAAACATTTACTCCCTAGTTTCCATGTATTTATATATTTATTTAAACGTTCATCCAAGGTAAGACAATTAAGAACAAATTCTCATTTGCAATGCTGACGTAGCAAAGAGGCAGCATTTACATGTCCGATAAATTGAAGTGTGATGAGAATCACTCACCGGCTTTCATTTACCAACAAAAGATTTGCGCTATAGATCACTCCAAACAGATCACAAATGCTCTCAACGTGCAGGGGAGAATGTGTTGGAATATGTATGAATGTTTAAGATGTACAAACACTTTTCAAGCGTAAAACATACCCAGAGAATGTCTGCCATTTGTGGACGACAGAGCAGACAGTGGACAAAAGGGAAGGCCTTGCTGGTGTTCTTTTCTGTATTTATAATTAATGATTAATATTAGGAAGTTAAAATAGTACAGTATTTTGATAATGATCTCTGAATTTATCTGCCATGTAGTGTCTACCATCAATCAACCAATAGAATTGTATTTATAAAGCGCTTTTCATACATAAAATAAATGCAACACAAAGTGCTTCACAGATTTAAAAACAACACAACAATGACCAACATCACCCTTTATCAATCCCACACACACACGCAGGCACAAATGAATGCATGGCTAAGTACAGAGGAGCTAGGTGAAGAAACACTATCACAAGAGCCATTTGCACCAGGAGGTCACCAGGACACTGACAAAAAGGGCCCACACAGCCATGGCTGATAATCCCTGATCCCTGACTAATACGATAAAAAGTAAAGTACAAATCCATCCATCCATCCATTTTCTACCGCTTGTCCCGGGGGGTGCTGGAGCCTATCTCAGCTGCATTCGGGTGGAAGGAGCTACCTCATCAAATGACTAATAAAATTAATCATTAGGTAAAACCCAAGTCAAACGGTGGGTCATAAATCTGCAAGGAGTGCTCAAAAAAATGTTTTAACATCCAAATTGCCATTTTTATTCCGATTCTAAATCCAATGCATAACTTTTGAGAATCCTTTTTTTTTTTTAAATAACAAAAAAAATAATAATTAAAAAAATTGGGAAGGAGCTTTTGTAACCTGTAACCTGTAACCTGTTTTTTGAAACGGTTTTGTATAATTTATTTATCAAATAATTTATTACGAGAATCATTCTGAATTCAGAATTGATTCCGAATCACATCGGCACCCCCCAACAATCGTGCGTTGCCCCAGAATTTTCCACCTACTTTAAAGTCTGTGTGTTGTATAAAATTAGTAAAACATCAATACAGTATTTATTTTGTTGAAGTCCAGCGCTTTTAAAGGGGACCCGCACTTTTTGGGGGAATTTTGCTTATCGTTCACAATCATTATGAGAGTGGTACGAGGGATGGATTTGTTTTTAAGGCATTCTAAATATAAATTAAACGTAAATAAAAGTCCGCTTACAGCAGAGCAATGGGAGCTCCACTATTTCGCCCATAAAATCCAATAAATAACCATCCAAAAAGCGCCAACAATACTCCATTTACATTTTGTGGCTTGAATATTAACCAAGTATTAGTGATATTGTTATTATAAGCGCTAACACGGACAAACTATGTATAGCGGCGCTGTGATCGCAACCATGTGCCCCAATGTTTACATCTTCAAGTGGTCTGCTGTTTCCTCACTTCCTTGTCCCTTTAAGTTTATTGTAGACCATAAATCATGCATCTCACATAGATAGAAAACATCTGAGTAGGTATTCAGACAAGTTGGTACACTTCGACAGCCATTTAGGAACCGAAAATGGTGAGGACGACACAAATAGACGCTTGGTCAACACCCCCATACCTTTTCTTTGCGAGGATTATGAGACATTTTTCATCTAAATGGGAATATATCAACATCCGAGCAGTCGGCATCCTAATGACAGCAGACCTTGCACAATAAGTGATGTTTTTTTATGTTTGCTGGCTCTCATGAAGTCTGCAGTGAGTAATAGTATGTTATGAAGAAAAAAAAAACCATTGTGATGGGTTTTTGAAATTAATGTATCCTTAAAGTGATCAAAATACGTAAATATTAAACTTTATTTTAATGTGCCAGTTATTGCATTACATATATACTGTACTTACATCATGTATATAAAACCTCAACGGAGGTGTTTGGATGTTTTTAAGGGCTTTGCAGGCGGAATTGCACGGCTCCCATACGCTCCATTGTAAGCAATTTATTTCATATTTAGAATGCAAAAAAACCCAAAAAAACACACATTGTCATGTCTTTTATAATGATTGTAAACAATAGGCAATATTCCTAATAAAGTACAGTTCCACCTTTAAGGTTAAGGTTACAAGTAACACTTAAAACAATGGTAACAAATTGATCAAATCAAAAGGTAAATAAGCCTCAAAACAGCGCAACTTTTACCGCAACTTTCTGGAAAAGCAGCTGCAAATTCAGGCGTTTTAGGCCGCGACAATCACAAAAACAGCCTGCTAAATTCTGGAGGAACTGAATAAAAGCAATTCATTTTGAGGTATATATTACTGCACGGATCAGCACTACTTTGTGTTACTAAATTATACGGATGATGGGTATTAGTGCAAAAGTACAGCAAAGTAAATAGGTCAAACACCTGCAACATTTGTGTTGGTAAAAAGAGCAGATTTAATTATTTTTGCACACAGAGGGGGACACATTTCAACAGCTGAAGCCTGGGGAACAAATGTGTAGTATGTCTGAAGTTTGTGACCTATGCTTACATTTGCATTATCAATTTGAACTGCTCAGCAATATCAGGTGCTATTGTACAGTAAGTGTTGCGTGTTATTTATTGGATTATAATGACCAAAGAATGCTTATACTGTGTCTGTCTTCAAGCTTTGTTCAGTTCATCGGGCTGCTCCAACCATGTTATGTAAGAAGACTACAATAAATTGTCTGTGCGTAGAAGCCAATGGGGAACTTCAGCTGTCCCTGAAGTATTCAAAGAGCAACAAAAGTGAAGGAGTTCTCACTCTGACGCAAATCTACAACACTATCTCATAATTTGATGCATTTCAACAATGAATTGTACAGTATAGTTGCAATTCCAAATATCATCTAAAACAAATACTCTACTAAATCCTTTCAGCAAAAATATGGCAATATCGCGAAATGATCAAGTATGACACATAGAATGGATCTGCTATTCCCGTTTAAATAAAAAAATGTCATTTCAGTAGGCCTTTAAGTAAGACTATGTATTATGTTGAAGGGGGCAGGAAAATATAAGATTTTTCTTCATCCGGCTCCTTCTCAGGCATTGGTGTGTAACGGTGTAACTGAATAATTGTGGTATAATTGTCTATCAAAGATGCACATCAATGAAGGAGATAAATAAAAATGAAAAATGAAATGAAAAATGAAACTTGTCATGCAAGACAGATTATTACGTATCACCAAACATGAAAACTATCATTTGGTGGTTCTGGGCGAGACCCCCTTTAGTAGCAAATAAAATATACCGGCATTGCTGCAATGGAATAGTTTAAAAAATATATTTTTAAGTCACTTTTTTTAAAAGTATGTTTTCTTTCAAGCCTTGTTTTTCACTAATGTTACAGGGTCAAAAAAAGCATTATTAAAAAGTAAAAAATATCAATAAAAGCACTTAGAAAAACCTGGTAGTAAAATCCTCAGAGAGATGTTTTTTTGTTGTTGTTTTTTTTTAATAAATGTTGGCCCAGTAAAAAGTTTGCTGCATTTCGAAGAGGCGGAATAAAAAGGTACATTTGTTAAACACTAAGCCAGTGGTTCTCAAACTTTTTTCACCAAGTACCACTTCATAAAAAATTTGGCTCTCCAAGTACCATCATAATGACCAACATTAAAATACGGTAGCGTAGTAGGCCGAAATAATTATTACAAACAAAATAGAGGTTTTATTCCACAAGTATATTTAATATTTTGGCCACTGTAACATTACACACAGTTTGAACAGTAACACTGTGTTTGAATATAGGATAATAAAACACTGTACTTTAATCAAGTGATTCTTTGGCATACCACTAGCTGGAGCCTGCGTACCACTGGTGGTACACATACTAGAGTTTGAGAATCACTGCACTAGGCTGTAATATTTTAAAATATTACAGAGCAAACTTTTTCTACATACGGAAAAATTTAAGGATACATTGTCATTGAAGATACTAAAACAATAGAATGTAGGTCAGTATGGTATATGCTAAATTAGTGGTTCTCAAACTTTTTTCATCAAGTAGTACCTCAGAAAACACTTGGCTCTCCAAGTAGCATTATAATGACCAACATTAAAATACAGTAGCGCAGTGGACCTAAATGTTCATTGAAAACAAGGCAGAGGTTTTATTCAACAAGTATATTTAATATTGTTGGCTACTGTAGCATTACACACGGTTTGAACAGTAACACTGTGTTTGAATATTTAATTGCTGTAAATTTCGGACAAAAAGCTACTACTTTTTTCCTATGCTTTGAACCCTGCGGCTTATAAAACAGCGCGGCTAATTTATGGATTTTTCCTGGCTGACGGCCAAAATGCAAAGTTTTCAAAAAACCAAGCAAATGCGCTAAAAAGATGCATTATTGTTTGTGCTATGACGCCATCTTTTGGATGAGTTTGATAATACTGGTTTCATTTAAATCAGGGGTGTCCAACGTACGGCGCAAGGGCCGGATCAGACCCGCTAACAGGTTTTACCCGGCCCGCGGGATGAGTTTGCTAAGTATAAAAATTAACCTGAAATTTTGGAATGAGAGAAACTACTGTTGTAAATGCGTCTACTGAATGACGAAATAGCAATTCTTTGTATCTTTGTAGATGATGCTATATATGTACAAAACAAACCACATGATGTTAGTAGATCAGTCGAGGAAAATGATCAAACTACATAAATAACATACTGTAATTTGATTTTGATATAAAAAAAATGTATCTTAATAGATTGAAAATTAACACCAATGAGTTGACTGATGAACTTTATCACATAATTTATTCAGAAAATATAAATAACAACAAATAAAGATAGAATACTATTAACCGCAACATGTAAGTGTAAAAACAAAAAACAAAACAAAGAAAAAAATCTGAAATTGTCTTTATTTTTAAGCTATCATGCCGTGATTTTACCAGTCCGTCCCACTTGGGAGTAGATTAGAGTAGATTTTTCTCCATGTGGCCCCCGATTTAAAATGAGTTTGACACCCCTGATTTAAATGAACTCATTTTGTAAAGATGTACACACATACCTACATGCTGGGTTGTTCGTTGATTTGACTTCAAACACATTGTGATGGCGGATACTGCAAAGACAAAATAATTGAAAAAATACCTGGACTTTACAGCAGTGTTTTTCAACCTGAGGCAAGGCATGTTTTCATTAAAAAAAATTCGGAGGCACAGCACCAGCAGAAAACGTTAAAAAATGAAACTCCACCAGGTCATCGTGTCTTATTTTGAGTTTGTTGGTGTTTTCCTGTATAGTGCTTTAGTTTTTGTGTTGCGCTGTTATTTTGGTGACCCTTCCTGTTTTGTTGGTGTTTTCCTGTAGCAGTTTCATGTCTTCCTTTGAGTGCTATTCCCCGCACCTGCTTTGTGTTAGCAAGCAAGTCTATTTAAGTTGTTGCTATCCTTTGTGTGGACATTGTTGATTGTCATGTCATGAACGGATGTACTTTGTGGACGCTAGTACGTTTTTGCTGTCGTCCAACATTTTGTGTCTGTTTACTTTGTAGCCAGTTCAGTTTTACTTTTGTTTTGCATAGACATCCCTATGCTTCATTGCCTTTTCCTTTTGTTCATTTTTGGTTTAAGCATTACATACCTTTTTACCTGCACGCTGCCTCCTGTTGCGGTCTGCATATTGGGATCAAAACAAACCATCCTTGTCTCACCCGACACATTCTGACTTTTACAAAGCAATTAACTACCTGCTGCCACCTACTGACATGGAGTATTACGTGGTTACCCTGCCGAGCTCTACACAGCAAAGACACTAAGTAACAGCACATTATTTGCAGATTATAATTATTGATTTGCAAAAAATATTTTTTCGGACCAATTAAGTGAAGTTGCATAATTTCCCACGGCACACTAGTGATGAGTGACTACTGTGCTGCGGCACAGTGGTTGAAAAACACTGCTTTCCAGAATAGTTCAATTCAGTTCAGTTTCAGTTTATTTCGAATATGCATACAATACAATGTTATGCATCACACAGTTCCAGTCATTTCATTACAGCACGTCCGAAAAGGAGTAGGAAGAAGCAGAGCTTATTTAATCCTACCCCTTTTCATACCATAACAATTTTATCCAATTTCCTTGTTCTCTGTAACAGAACAGTGAACAGATAAATAATAAATAAATATTGTACCATAGTAAACATACAAATATTAAATACATAAATAATCTTTCTCTCAATAAAAAATGGGTGAAAAAAAAAGGGTTCCAGATGTTCATCATAATTCTTTTTCTGTGTACTTTGTGAACACTTGTAGTTTGAACCGTCTCTTAAACTGAATCATATCGGTGCTTTGTTTGATTTCTTTGGTTAATCCGTTCCATAATCTAACTCCAAATACTGATATGCTAAAACTTTTAAGTGTTGTACGCGCATACAGATGCTTTAAATTAGATTTTCCTCTAAAGTTATATTTCTCCTCTTTTGTTGAAAAGAATTGCTGTACACTCTTGGGTAGCAGGTTATAGTTTGCTTTGTACATCATTTTAGCTGTTTGCAAATGCACCAAATCGTTGAATTTCAATAATTGTGATTTAATAAATAAAGGGTTTGTTTGTTCTCTAAATCCAACATTATGTATTATTCTAATTGATCTTTTTTGTAACACAGTTAGTGAATGAAGCACACATTTGTAGTTGTTCCCCCATATTTCTGCACAATAACTCAGATATGGTAACACTAGCGAGCAGTAAAGAATATCAAGTGAACAACCAAAAAGCTGTGAAAACGATGATGCTGTGTTCCAAATGTAAATTATTTACTGAAATTGTGTGAGCTTATGGCTTTGCAGTTTGTTATATAAATATATATATATATATATATATATATATATATATATATATATATATATATATATATATATATATATATATATATATATATATATATATATATATATATATATATATATATATATATATATATATATATATACATACATACATACATACATACATATACCGTATTTTTCGGACTATACGTCACTGTTTTTTTCATAGTTGGGTGCGACTTATACTCAGGAGCGACATATGTGTGAAATTATTAACACATTACCGTAAAATATCAAATATTATTTAACTCATTCACGTAAGAGACTAGACCAGTGGTTCTTAACCTGGGTTCGATCGAACCCTAGGGGTTCGGTGAGTTGAGCTCAGGGGTTGGCGGAGGTCAAGACACACCCGACTCATCGTGTAAATAAAAACTTCTCTCTATCTGCGTATTACGGATACGGCAACAGCAGAAGTCACACTGATTTGCACTGTGTTGGTTTTGTTGTTTGAACAAGGTGATGTCCATGCACGGTTCATTTTGTGCACCAGTAAAAAAACATGGTAACACTTTAGTATGGGGAACATATTCACCATTAATTAGTTGCTTATTAACATGCAAATTAGTAACATATTGGCTCTTAACTAGTCATTATTAAGTACTTATTAATGCCTTATTCGGCAAGGTTATAACCCTCTAACCCTGGCCCTAACCCTCTAACCCTAACCAAATAACTCTAAATTAAGTCTTTGTTACTTAGAATATGTTCCCCTAGTGTCCAAAAAACTCTAAATCAGGGGTCACCAACCTTTTTGAAACCAAGAGCTACTTCTTGGGTACTGATTAATGCGAAGGGCTACCAGTTTGATACACACTTAAATAAATTGCCAGAAATAGCCAATTTGCTCAATTTACCTTTAACTCTGTTATTATTAATAATTAATGATATTTATCTTTGTGGAAACACTGATCATCTTAATGATTTCTCACAATAAATATATATAGAAACAGATAAATATCAATATGCAACACTTTATTTTTATATTTTCTCTAAGTGCACATTTTTCAAATTGAACATTTTCAAATGACCACTTCTAAGACAGTCTTGTGAAATCACAATATCCCATTTTAACTAGCTAGCCACTAATATTTTTTAACAAATCATGAATTACTTTGCACCATGTTTGTACAAATAATAACTCATGTAAAATACAAAAGTAAACTCTCAAATTTTTAAATCATGTCACACTTTGAACTGGACACCAAATCTGTTATCTGTTTCTTTGTCAGTTAGTGGGAAGCCTGGCATTGCATGCTGTTAACTAGTGTGTTGTACTCTGGTGTGTAACTTGACACTGCAACTCTGAGTGAGTCTTGCAGATGTGCATCAGTGAGGCGTGTTCTGTGTTTGTTCTTGATGAAGTTCATGTTCGCGTGGCGAAGTTGGTAGAGTGGCCGTGCCAGCAATCGGAGGGTTGCTGGTTACTGGGGTTCAATCCCCACCTTCTACCATCCTAGTCACGTCCGTTGTGTCCTTGGGCAAGACACTTCACCCTTGCTCCTGATGGCTGCTGGTTAGCGCCTTGCATGGCAGCTCCCGCCATCAGTGTATGAATGGGTGAGCGTGGAAATACTGTCAAAGCGCTTTGAGTACCTTGAAGGTAGAAAAGCGCTATACAAGTATAACCCATTTATCATTTATAAAGGCTGATTCACAAAGATAAGATTGTTCCTCATTGTTTGCGGAACCTTCTTAATCTTTTGGACATATTTTCGCAGCAATCTGGCCTTAAGCTTAATTATGATAAATGTAAAATGTTAAGGATCGGAAATCTAAAGGGAACGTCCTTTCGAATGGAATGCAAAGTGCCTGTTTTGTGGACAGATGGACCAGTTAACATACTTGGTGTTGTTGTCCCAGAAAATCTGGAAGATCTAGGCTCAGTAAATTATGATAATCGACTAAGAAAGCTGGACAAAATTATGCAATTATGGAAAGGGAAATCCCTAACCTTGTATGGTAAAATGTCTATTGCCAACTCGTTAATTATTCCTCAATTTATTTATTTGTTTTTGTCATTACCAGCTCCATCACAAAACTTTTTTAAGATTTATGAGCGGAGGGTCTTCGATTTTGTCTGGAACAGCAAACCAGAAAAGATTAAAAGAAAGGTTTTGTACAAAGAGTATGAATATGGGGGCTTGAAACTTCTCAACCTTGAAGCTATGTGTCTGTCTTTAAAAGCATCAATTGTTCCAAAGATGTATTTAAACATTGAGTGGTACACAAATGTCCTGTTGGACAAAAAACATGTACTGCATCAAAAGAAATTGTATCCTTTTTTACAAGTGATCCCCTCCCATTTTTCTTATGTAGAGAGTCTGCTGGGAAACATGTCGGGGTTCATAAAGGAAACAATCCACTCATGGTGGTGTTTTCAATTTTATGTGCCAGAAAAAAGAGACGATATTTTGCAGCAGATAATATGGATGAACTCTAATATTGTAATAGATGGAAAGCCTTTCTTTTGGAAACATATGTTTGAAAGAGGAATCATTTTTGTCAATGACATTATCAATGAGAATGGTAAAATTATGAAATATGATGAATTTACAACTATGTATGGTGATGCTTGCTCAAGCTTTTCATTTTATCAACTAACTGGAGTAATTGGGAAAAGATGGAAACAAATAATTCATTATGGAACTACTAAATTATTAGTTTGTAAACCTCTAATAAGAAATTCTAGTTGGCAAAAATGAACTAAAATAAATAAAAAATATATAATTTTTATTTAATAAAGAAATCTTTGAAGGCTGCCCCATACAACACATATGGAAAATGGGAGGACTTTTTTGACTGCCCGTTGCCATGGGATGCCATATTCAAACTAATCTATAAAACTACTATCGATGTGCAAAATCGTTATTTTCAAATTAAAATTATTTATAACTTCCTACCCACAGGGAAAATGCTAAAATTATGGAATATGACAGAGTCAGATGATTGCCCATTTTGTTGTCAGGAGCCTGAATCCACCCTGCATTTGTTTTGGTATTGTCATATTGTGTCTTTGTTTTGGGTGGAAGTTGAAAAAATGTGTTTAAGGATTGGTTTGTTTATGAAGCTTAATGTGGTTTCTGTTATTTTAGGAGAGTTCATTGACAATCATGATTTAGTCAATTTAATTATAGTACTCGGTAAAAGGTTTATTTTTAAGGCCAAAAACAGATATTCACTTAGTATTACTTTCTTTAAAACATTTATTCAGTATTTTCTAACTTTAGAAAGTTACATGGTTGAAAACGATAATGATGCCAAAAAACATTTAAAAAAAGATGAGAAGTCCTCAAAGGCTTATTTTGAAAGTATAATTATGTTTATAGATTATATGATATCTGTTGTTGTGTTCCCTAATTTGAGTGACCTGGACATAATCTGGACTGTACATAAATGCTTATTTTGAAAATGTAATTTTGTTTATAAATTATATGCAATCTGTTGTGTTCCCTAATTTTTTTCTGTGTACATGAATGTGTGTGTTGCTGAGTCCGACTTGGACATTATCTGGACTGGGCCTGGTTATAAAAACCCTTTAAACAAATCTAATTTCATTGACAACCTGGTCTGTTGAAGATAAGGCCCTTTTTGTAAAAATAAAATAAAATAAGATAAATAAATAAAAAACATTTTCTTGGATAAAAAAGAAAGTAAAACAATATAAAAATAATTACATAAAAAAGAGTAATTAATGAAAATGTTAGTGGACCAGCAGCCTATACAATCATGTGTGCTTCAGGTACTGTGTCCCTTGCAGATGTGTTGTCTATGTTGTGGGAACCAGAATATTGGTAGCAGAAAGAAATAACCCCTTTTGTGTGAGTGGGTGTGGATGAGTGTGCATGGGGGAGGTTGTTTGGGTTGATGCACTGATTGAAAGTGTATCTTATGTTTTTTCTATGTAGATTTAATTTAAAAAAATAAAAAATAAAAAAAATAATTTATTTTTTTTTTAGAACAGGCCCGCGGGCGACTCATCTGGTCCTTACGGGCGACCTGGTGCCCGCGGGCACCGCGTTGGTAACCCCTGCTCTAAATTAAGTCTTTGTTACTTAGAATATGTTCCCCATACTAAAGTGTTATCAAAAACATATTACTTTGTCTTGAATTTTTTTTAAAAAAATACACATTTATTTTTCACTAAAGAAGGGTTCGATGAATGCGCATATGAAACTGGTGGGGTTCGGTACCTCCAACAAGGTTAAGAACCACTGGACTAGACGTATAAGATTTCATCGGATTTAGCAATTAGGAGTGACAGATTGTTTGGTAAATGTATAGCATGTTCTATATTTTATAGTTATTTGAATGACTCTTACCATAATATAAACCAGGCACGTTCTCAGTTGGTTATTTATGCGTCATATAACATACTGTACACTTATTCAGCCTGTTGTTCACTATTCTTTATTTATTTTAAATTGCCTATCAAATGTATATTCTTGGTGTTGGGTTTTGTCAAATAAATTTCCACAAAAAATGTGAAATAATTTAGCGGTCCTAAAACTTGTAATATTTTAAATATGTGTTATTTGCACAACTCACAATGCTTCATGTGTTCTTGATAGCCCTTGGACCTTTGGTTTGCCTGGTGCTCCCACTGGGAAATGATTGACCAGAGTGAAGCATCTCGCCCAGGAAGACAATCTTGGGCAGAGCGACCACCATCTTCCCTCCGTGCCTTTTTGACCTGACGTCCAACTCCCGCCGCGTCAGCACTGCGAGCCCGATATAAACCCCGGGCTCTCTCTGGCTGCCCTCCTCTCTGTGAACACGCGGTCTAGCCAGCTGTCCCCCGGAAGAGAAAGCAGCACGACACAAAATGAGCGCCGCCGGCCAGCCTATATTCTCCAAGGGAGAGGATTGTAAACCTACATGGCATGACGCCAACGCCGGTTACAATGACGCCGACACGCACCTGGAGATCATGGGCAAGCCCGTGATGGAGCGCTGGGAGACCCCGTACATGCACTCCCTGTCGACGGTCGCTGCCTCCAAAGGTACTCGGCGGCTTCCATTATCGGACAGTTCATCGCCTTAAAATGTAATGCTTGTAAAGTAACTTACTTTAGAATAAAAACTGCTTTCGTTACTTTTCAAACACCAATTGTTCTGTGTAAAATTCTGAAATATGCCGTAATTTCAAAATATACACATGTTGGCATGTTTACCTATCTTATTTGTTGGTTAGCTTCTTTGCTAGCCAATCTCAAAAATATATTTACAAATACGCGTTTATTTACACAAATTATTTATTTATTTGTATACCACATTTGTATTTGTATAGTTATTAATATATGCATATGTATTAATATCATATTGATATTAGGGCTGCAACAACTAAATTAAAATCGATTATAAAAATGGTTGGCAATTAATTTAGTCATCGATTCGATGGATCTATGCGCATGCGCAGAGGCAATTTTTTTTATTTTTTTTTTATAAACCTTTATTTATAAACTGCAACATGTACCAACAGCTGAGAAACAATAATCAAAATAAGTATGGTGCCAGTATGCTGTTTTTTTCCAATAAAATACTGGAGAGGATAGAAATGTAGTTTGTCTCTTTTGTCCGATTATTAATCGATTAATCGAAGTAATAATAAACAGATTAATCGATTATCAAATTAATCGTTAGTTGCAGCCCTAATTGATATATATAAGTTGATGTGAGACAATTCTACTTCCATAGTGATAGAATTGTCTCACATCAACTTATATATATATATATCAATATGATATTAATACATATGCATATATTAATAAATATACATATACAAATAAATAATTTGTATAAATAAACGCGTATTTGTAAATATATTTTTGAAGATTTATTTTGTATGTCACATTTTTATATTTATACATTTTATTTGTATATATTTTCAAATCTCAAAAATGTATTTACAAATACGCGTTTATTTATACAAATGCATTATTTATTTGTATATCACATTTGTATTTGTATATTTATTAATATATGCATATGTATTAATATCATATTGATATATATAAGTATATATATCAATATGATATTAATACATATGCATATATATAAGTATATATATCAATATGATATTAATACATATGCATATATTAATAAATGTACAAATACAAATGTGATATACAAATAAATAATGCATTTGTATAAATAAACGTGTATTTGTAAATATATTTTTGAAGATTTATTTTGTATGTCACATTTTTATATTTATACATTTTATTTGTATATATTTTCAAATCTCCAAAATATATTTACAAATACGCGTTTATTTATACAAATGCATTATTTATTTGTATATCACATTTGTATTTGTACATTTATTAATATATGCATATGTATTAATATCATATTGATATATAAGTTGATGTGAGACAATTCTACTTCCATAGTAAACTCTCTCCTATGTGGGCCGATACTGCGAATTTTGGTATCAATCTGATACCAAGTAAATGTGGTGTTCGCATTAACGACTAGTTGATAAATGCTAATTACCAGGGCTGTCAAATGATTGCGTTTTTAATCAGAATAATCACATTTTGGAATTTGGATTAATTACAGGTGATTACTCTATTGCATGATTAAAGTTGTCGTAAGAAACACCCCAACATTTGTACACAAATGCAATCTCATTTTCTGAATGTAATCCAGGAACATTTTTAAATGTTTTACTTGAATACATGTCATTTTTTGCACAAAACCTGGTAACACTTTAGATAAAAGTTCTTTTAAGCTGTATTTTGGAGTGAAAACTTTTGTACTGATCACTGACCGTATAGCGCTGGGATGTCAAACTCATTTTAGATGGGGGCCACATGGAGAAAAATCTGCTCCCAAGTGGGCCGGACTGGTAAAATCACGGCACGATAATTTAAAAATAAAGACAACTTCAGATTGTTTTCGTTGTTTAAAAATAGAACAAGGATATTCTTAAAATGTACAAATCATAATGTTAGTTGTTTTTTTTACAGTTACATGTTGCGGTTAATAATATTCTATCTTTATTTGTCGTTATTTATACTCTCTGAATAAATTATGTGATAATGTTCATCAGTCAACTCATCGGTGTTAATTTCCATCTATCAAGATAAAAAGTTCATATCAAAATCAAATTACAGGATGTTATTTATGTAGTTTGCTCATTTTCCTCAACTGGTGCACTAACATCATGTGGTTTATTTTTTTTTTACATAAGTAGCATAATCTACAAATAATTGCTACTGCGACATCTAGTGGATACATTTAGAATAGCAATTTCTTTCATTCAAAAATTTCGGCTCATTTTTATACTTGGCAAACTCATCCCACTGGCCGGATAAAACCTGTTTGCAGGCCTGATGCGGCCCGCAGGCCGTACGTTTGACACCCCTGGTATAGCGGTTGAGGCAAAATAAATTGCATGATTAATCTTAGTGTGTTCATAATTAATGCGATAATTTTTTGTGATTAATCACATGTTAACGCGTTAATTTTGACAGCCCTAATAGTTATTAAATATAAAAATGCAACAAATATAGGACAAGCTAACAATATCAGCAAACTAATGCAAGTATTCCATTTTAATACTTATATAATTAGGCAAAAATAAGGTGAAAAATAACTAAACAAAAGCAAAAAGTACTTTCTCGTTCAAACGCTTTGGCTTTTTGGACCATAAGGTCTCTTGTGTCCAAGGAATTATTCCCTGATTTAGAAAAAACACAACACATAAATTAATACATCACATAATGTTTTGTTATTGCTTTCTGGATACATTTTTCAACTGCATTTGATCTATTTCCACACTCACATTTGTTTTTTTACCCTGTAAAGCATCTGCGCCCTATAATATATATTTTTATTATTATTATAAAAATTAAGGCTGTCAAATTGAACGAGCATGCGATTATTCATTTGTCGATGCAGATTAATCACCCACTGTATTTTGAGCGCAAAATACACAAATTAATTAAAGACATTTTATTTTTTATTTGTGTATATTCTGGTAATAAAATTGCATTTGTGTCAAAATATTGGGGTATTTTTCAAAGTTAATTAAAAAAATGTGCAACTAAGTAATTTAATGCGATTAGCCACTTTTTAAGTGTGGATAATCGGATTAAGATATTTAATAATTTGAAAGCTCTAAAAAAATTAACAATGTAACATAATACATAAAAATGTTGTCTGTCAAATTTAACGAATTAACGCTAATCATAGAAAATTAAATCAATAATCATGTATCAATGCAGATTATTCACACAATATATTTTAAGCGTACATGCAATTTTTATTTTAATGAAAAAGCGGTACCTGAAAATACATACAAACCTTGAGATAAAACTGTTACCAAGTTTCAGGCAAATAAATGAATTCAAGAAAAAACATTTAAAAATGTTTGCGTATATTCTGATAATGAAAGTGCATTTGTGTCAAAATATTGGGGTATTTTTTTAAGTTAACTTAAATTGTGTAAGCAAGTAATTTACTGTTATTCATCACAATTAAACACAATTTAAAAGTGTGAATTAATCATTGACAGTCATATAAAAATATCAACAATTATATGAGCAACAAAAACAGATATTTGTGAAAATTGCTATTTCTATTTGATTTCTTGTTTCAAAATAAAATTCAAATAAACCAATTGTTTTTTTTTTTTTATTTATGTATTTATGTGACGGTGCAATAAAACTTTGCTACCCATAAGTAACCGATGTCAAAGTACATAAGACTTCTAGCCACAGGCTAATTTGCAACCTTTGTCCCTGGTTAGGCTTTTAAAGAAAAGTTTAAAACACATACACTTGCCAAATTGACAAATAATTGTCCCCATTTGTCCAGACTACACCCAGTTCTAGTGCTCACACTTCTGACTTTCCTTAAGCCACTTTTTCAGTTTTTGGAGAAAAGTTTAATGTCCGACTGTGACTTTAAACTCCAGTAAATTTCCATTCATGAAAAGAAAATGGAATGACAAAAACATACACTGACTGAGGAGAAGTGAGAAATATCGATTTATGTACTATTGCGACTACCCTAGATACCGCTACTATTGATATTTGAATCTTTTCGCCCAGCCCCTACCCTGTGCAGCACACATGTGAAAGTGAGCTGCATGGTGCTGGGAGACACTCCAGCAGCTGTCACTGTGCTCATGGAGGATGGCGGGGGGGACGAATAACTCATTTCTGCTTTGTGTGAAAAAAGACCCTTACACACTCCCATGTGTGTGTGGGTGTGTCAGTGTGCAGCAACACTTTTTCGTTGTTCTATATTGTCCAATTCCAAGATAGAACATACAAATAAAGAACCGCAACCAACTCAATTGAAATAGCTACCACTCCTACAAATGCTTGAAGGCCAATAAATCTCAAGCCTCTACTTGCATCTATTTTTATATTATTGAAACTCAATAAGCTTTTTAACTGGTGGCCCGGGAATGATACCAGACCAAATGCAAATACTGTAGAGCAGTGTTTTACAACCTTTTTTGAGCGAAGGCACATCTTTTGCGGTGAAAATATCCAGAGGCACACCACCAGCAGAAATAATTAAAAAACGAAACTCAGTTGACAGTAAAAAGTCGTTGTCGCAATTGTTGGATATGACTTCAAACCATAACCAACCATGCCTCACTATAGCTCTTGTCTCAAAGTAGGTGTACTGTCACATCACCCCCTGATTTATTTTGAGTTTTTTTTGCTGTTTTCCTGTGTGTAGTGTTTTAGTTCTTGTCTTGCGCTCCTATTTTGGTGGCATTTTCTCTTTTTTTTGGTATTTTCCTGTAGCAGTTTCATGTCTTCCTTTGAGCGATATTTCCCGCATCTACTTTGTTTTAGCAATCAAGGATATTTCAGTTGTTTTTATCCTCCTTTGTGGGGACATTGTTGATTGTCATGTCATGTTCGGATGTAAATTGTGGACGCCGTCTTTGCTCCACAGTAAGTCTTTGCTGTCGTCCAGCATTCTGTTTTTGTTTACTTTGTAGCCATCAGTTTTCTGCATAGCCTTCCCTAAGCTTCAATGCCTTTTCTTAGGGGCACTCACCTTTTGTTTATTTTTGGTTTAAGCATTACACACCTTTTTACCTGCACACTGCCTCCCGCTGTTTCCGACATCTACAAAGCAATTAGCTACCGGCTGCCACCTACTGATATGGAAGAGTATTACACGGTTACTCTGCCGAGCTCTAGACAGCACCGACACTCAACAACAACACACCATTTGCAGACTATATTTACTGGTTTGCAAAACATATTCTTAACCCAAATAGGTGAAATTAGATAATCTCCCACGGCACACCAGACTGTATCTCACCGCACACTAGTGTGCCGCTGCACAGTGGTTGAAAAACACTGCTGTAGAGCATGGTGGTTCTCCGATGTATACAATATAAGAATTAAAAAAAGTTCGGCCCCCCGGCCCTTGGCTTTCTGGAAATGGGGCCCCCAAACAATGTACCATATTTTCTAGGCTATTGAGGGTACCGGAATTTCAGCCGCAGTCCCCAAATTTTAGAAGAAATAAATATTTTACATATTAACCGCACCGGACTATAAATTCCAGATATATACCGGAACTAAATATTTTGTAAATGTTTATTTACAATTTAATTGTTTCCAAACAGTGCCTGTTCAACGGCAGTAAAACGGCAGATCAAACAAAACAGAAGTCATCATCATGGACCCACTAGCTGCGGAATCTAGCTCTCCAATCAGCTGAACACACTCAATAACTCCACGGTGATGTTTTGGTGAATTTACGAAACTGAAACAATCCAAAAAGAACGCCATTGTAAATTAATACCAACAGACACTTGTAAACGTGTTAGCTAATTTGTTAATGCTAATGACGCTAGCCTGATTACATTTTCATAACACATACAAATATGCATGAAAACACTCCTATAGACATCACACATCGGACGGTTTAGTAAGTATGAATTGTTTTAGTTGTATTGTAAAACTTAAATGTTCCTTGGAGTGATGAATGAGGAATCCTTTCGAGGAGGAACGCTATTCACGGTTTTACTTCCACTTCAAGGCACCAAACAGGAAGTTCATTTTCAACCCGCAGCTTCTGCAGTGAGACAACTCGTCCAAAAGATGGCGCCATAGCACAAACAATAACACACTTTTTGAGTGTCTGTTGGTGTAATATGAAAATTATTTGTTGAATCCAAAACATTATGGCCTTCGGCCAAAAAAAAATCCATAAATTAGCCAAAGCGTTGGAAAAAATAGCGGCTTATGGTCCGGAAAATACGGTAGTTGAATATTCCTGTTGTAGTGCATAAACTGGCAAAATCCTCACAAATTAATTAAACCATCAATTTAAATGTCCTCCACTAGGTGGCCGTGTTCTGGAGATCGGTTTTGGCATGGCCATCGCCGCCACCAAACTGGAGTCGTACCCTATCCAGGAGCACTGGATCGTGGAGTGCAATGACGGTGTCTTTGCCAGACTGGAGAACTGGGCCAAGGTTCAGCCACACAAAGTCAGTAGACCTCCACTTATATGCTTCATGATATAAACACGTGAATATGTGCGAACTGAGTTTTGGTGTTATTGCAGGTTGTCCCCCTCAAAGGCCTGTGGGAGCAGGTTGTACCCACCCTGCCAGATAACCACTTTGACGGTATGAAATGGTGTTGAAATCCACCTCCCATTACAGTTGTACCTCGGTTTTCGTCAGTAACCCATTCTGAAAGGTCGGAGGAAAACCAACTCATACAAAAACCAAAGCTTTAGAAGCTATGTCAATCAAATTAATCTGTTACAGATGCCTAAAAATAAATTTACGATGGCTATTTGTATGAAAACTGAGGTATCACTGTAATTATTCAAGTGAATAATAAGGGTGCATCTGTTGACCTGATGGAAGTAATACTGCAAGAATTAAAATGACAGGGAATGTGTGTACAAGCATCTGCCCCTTGTCTCCAGGTATCCTGTATGACACTTACCCTCTGTCAGAGGACACATGGCACACCCACCAGTTTGACTTCATCAAGGTTGGTCCAGAAACAGCTTAAGGCAGGGGTGTCAAATCCATTTTCAATTAGGGCTGCTTGTAGTAAACAATATATGAATACCAGAAAAAGCCATTTCTGTAGAGTTTTTTCCCCCCAGCATACTCACTTTAACATGCTGGCAAGATAATCCATCCATCCATTTTCTACCGCTTGTCCCTTTCGGGGTTGCGGGGGGTGCTGGAGCCTATCTCAGCTGCATTCGGGCGGAAGGCGGTGTACACCCTGGACAAGTCGCCACCTCATCACAGGACCAATCAAATAACAAATTACATGACTCTTAGGTATATATCTGTAAAATAAGCAAAACTAGCATGCTAACACGGTAGAGTGAAGTAACAAAATACATGACTCTTACGTGTATACCTGCAAAATGAGTGAAAAAAGCTAGTTTGCTAATGTTAGCATGCTAGCATGAGGGTCAAGTAACAAAAATTACTCTTACGTTTATACCTGCAAAATGAGCGAAAAACACTAGTATGCTAATGTTAACATGCTAGCACGAGGGTCAAGTAACAGCAAAATAAACAAAAAAAACTAGCTTTCTAACAAGGTAGAGTGAAGTAGCAAATGATATGACTCTTAAGTGTACACCAGCAAAATGAGTGAAAAAAAGCTAGTATGCTAATGTTAACATGCTAGCACGAGGGTCAAGTAACAGCAAAATAAACAAAAAAAAGCTAGCTTTCTAACAAGGTAGAGTGAAGTAGCAAACTATATGACTCTTAAGTGTATACCAGCAAAATGAGTGAAAAAAAGCTAGTATGCTAATGTTAGCATGCTAGCATGAGAGTCAAGTAACAAAAATTACTTGTGTATACCTGCAAAATGAGCAAAAAAAAGCTAGTATGCTAATGTTAACATGCTAGCATGAGGGTCAAGTAACAAAAATTACTCTTATGTTTATACCTGCAAATTGAGTGAAAAAAGCTACTATGCTAATGTTAACATGCTAGCATGAGGGTCAAGTAACAACGATGACTTAAGTGTATACCTGCAAAATAAACAAAAAAAAAAAGCTAGCTTGCTAACAAGGTAGAGTGAAGTA
This sequence comes from Entelurus aequoreus, assembly GCF_033978785.1. Taxonomy (NCBI): domain Eukaryota; kingdom Metazoa; phylum Chordata; class Actinopteri; order Syngnathiformes; family Syngnathidae; genus Entelurus; species Entelurus aequoreus. The sequence continues at coordinate 23,467,049 of NC_084749.1, forward strand.
GCAAACTATATGACTCTTAAAGTGAACACCAGTCAAATCAGTGGTAAAAAAGCTAGTATGCTAATGTTAGCATGAGGGTCCATCATCCATCCGTTTTCTACCGCTTGTCCCTTTCCGGGCCACGGGGGGTGCTGGAGCCTATCTCAGCTGTAACAAAACTGACTGCGAAATAAACAAAAACAAGCTAGCGAGAGGAACCGCAGGTTCGGACATCCGGTCTAACTGTGCTAACAAAATAAAGGTTTTAAAAAAAACACTTACGGTTGTGTAATGTACTTAAAGCACGCATTGATACATTTACAAAATTATGCTTTGCTTTGAAATTAATTCTCAAACTGTGGTATTGTATAGAGATGTCCGATAATATCGGACTGCCGATATTATCGGCCGATAAATGCTTTAAAATGTAATATCGGAAATTATCGGTATCGGTTTCAAAATGATCGGTATCGGTTTCAAAAAGTACAATTTATGACTTTCTAAAACGCTCTCAGGGAGAGCATGTCCCAAATTCCAAGCTGCTGTTTTGAGGCTTGTTAAAAGAACATAATGCACTTTGTGACTTCAATAATAAATATGGCAGTGCCATGTTGGCATTTTTTTCCATAACTTGAGTTGATTTATTTTGGAAAACCTTGTTACATTGTTTAATGCATCCAGCGGGGCATCACAACAAAATTAGGCACAATAATGTGTTAATTCCACGACTGTATATATCGGTATCGGAATTGGTAATTAAGAGTTGGACAATATCGGAATATCGGATATCGGCAAAAAAGCCATTATCGGACATCTCTAGTATTGTACCATTAGTGGTATGCAGGTTCCATCTAGTGGCATGCAAAATAATCACTTGAGTAAAGTACAATGTTTTATTTTTATATATTAAAACTGTGTGTAATGTAACAGTGGCCAAAAATATTAAATATTTGTGTTTAATAAAACCACTGCCTTGTTTTTAATGAATATGTAGGCCTACTACGCTACTGTATTTCAATGTTGGTCATTATGGTGGTACTTTTTTCTGAGGTGGTACTGCATTAAACTACTCGTTAAAACTGTCCAAAGATGTATTGCATCAATAAATGTGGAGATTGCATTTTACATTTTATAAAATGTTATTCATGACACTAAAAGCACACACACGATGGTGGTCAAATAAGAGTAAAAGATTAAAAATGTATGGAAAAAAAATAAAAAACATTTTAAAAACTTGTTTATTCATTACTAATTATGTCTGGTTGTTCTTTTAAATTATTTTTTAAGTTAAGTTTTGGTAGTCCAATATTCATGTTTTTAAATTAATAAATAATTGTGTAATTATCCATAATATCAATGGAAATAATCTTGATTATTATTTTTGCTGTAATTGTCCAGTCCTACTCATGGTGTTATTACACACCTGCCTATGCATTGGATTATATAACTTGCCTTGAAATAATACATCAGGGTGACAAGCAGATACTTAAGTATTTATTTAAATTTTAACAAAAACAATTTTTTGGAATACAGTATGTTTGTTCATGTTTATGTTAAGACATGCAGTTCCATGCTGCAGTACTTGACATTGTGAAAGGATGACATACTTTATTGACGCACATTAATTCTAGGCTTTCGCAGGGTTAAAGTACGCATGGCTGTCAGAAACGAACGTTGGAAGGTCTGAACTGTCTCATGTGTCTCTGCAGGGTCACGCCCACCGGCTGCTGAAGAGCGGCGGCGTGCTCACTTACTGCAACCTGACCTCCTGGGGCGAGCTGCTCAAGACCAAATACGACAACATCGACACCATGTTTGAGGTGGGTCGCGTGAAGTCAGCCGCAATTTAGTGCCGCTGAGACGTCGCCAGCTTTTATAGCCTCCGTCCCCCCGAGCACTTCGGCTCGGGTGCCAAAATATTTGGTCCGGTCCCAGACCCAGTAAAGCAGTTTGAAGGGCGGAGCTAGACATGCTCCTGCCCTTTGATTGGGTAACGGAATGTGGAAAAGCTATAATGCATTCCAACACATGGGTGGATTTATTAGGGGTGTCAAATTATTGCGTTAATTCCAAATTAGCCTTTTTTTTATTGTGTTAATCTACATTTTAATCTTTTTATTTTACTTTTTAGCCATGCAATGGTGAAATGGTGTCACTTCGGGATGTTTTTTTTGACGCATATTAAGCTGACTATACTATTATAACACATGTGTGCATCAATATAGTGATCTATTACATCAGGTGTGTCCAAACTAAGGCCCGCGGGCCAAACGCGCCCGTGAGACGGCACAAGTTCAATAAGCAATATGGTCGGGAGAGGTGTATACAAATAGCCAGTACTCTAATAGCTGCTTTTTCCTCGCCATCTATTGGCCAAGGAAATATACGTATGTACTTGCAGGGACAATGAGCATATCATTTATTTATTTGACCCAATCCAAACAACCATCCCTAGTCATAGTGCAGAAAAAAAATCCACCAACCTGCTCATTGAATTTTGTGAATATTATGAAAAATGTCCAATCAACACACACACAAAAAAATCTAAGTTACACACATTTAAATCCATTACAAGGGATGATGGGTAAAATGCAAAATACTCACTCCACACTTATCCATGTTTGGAGCATTTTAGCTGCTTGATATTTCTGAAACCTTAAGGATTTGATTTGATTTGATTTTTATTAAGGATCCCCATTAGCTGGTTGCCTCAACAACCCACTAGTCTTCCTGGGGTCCACAATTCAATACAATTACAAGTAAAAGCATATAATTATAACTACACAATACAGAAAAAAATAAAAGCATCAATAAAAAAACAAGCAAACAATTTACAGTCACAGAATAATAATTACCATATAAATATAACTACACAATATAAAACCAAACAAATCATCAATGAGCAAACTAATTTAAAAACTCAGATAAAATATTACTCTCTTTTTAAAAACCTGTTTACTTTCAATGCTGGTGAGAATTCGAGGCAGGTTATTCCAGAGCAATAAAGATCTATAAATAAAAGATTTCCGCAAAGCATTCTTCCTGGGACTAGGGAGTACAAAATGCCCCTCACTGGATGCCCTGGTATTGTGATTATGTATAGTGCTACTGTGAACTATTTGGGCCATGAGAAAAGCAGGAGTTTTACTACCGGTTACTGATTTGAACAATATAAGAGTATTAGCCAACAACCTGTTCTGCACTGTTAGCCAGGAAAGAGAAGCATGCATTTGATTCACATTGGTTCTTAGTGAACAACCAAGAACCAGCCTTGCTGCCCTATTCTGGACAATCTGGAGCTTACTGATCTCACCACTTGCAGCAGACGCCCAGACTGTAGAACAATAGTCAATATGACACAAGACTAAACTCTTAACAATTTGACAAAGAAGAGGTGGATCAGCAAAAGCAGCACATTTCCTGGAAATACCAACAGCCCTTCCCATCTTTGTAACTATATCACTGATATGATTTGACCAGGATAGAGTGCAGTCCAGCATCACTCCAAGGAGCTTGGCACTTCTGACCTGTTGAACTGTTGAAATACCTAGCCTCAAATCCAACTTTGGGTCACAAGATAACCCTTGCCTAGTCCCCAATATAATACCTTTTGTTTTTGAGGTGTTAAGGACAAGTCTGTTACATACTGTCCAGTCATGCACAGCTTTTAGTTCCTCACTCAATACTACATTAAGTACACTGCATGATGGTGCAGCATGATATAAGGTTGCATCATCAGCATAAAGAACCAATCTTGCACGCCCGGTAGCCCAAGGTAAATCATTGGTGAATATAGAAAAAAGTAAAGGTCCTAGGCAACTTCCCTGTGGAACACCACAATCCAAACTTCTGCTATTAGACAAGCTGCCATTAAGATACACCTGTTGTGATCTTGAGGACAAATAACTCTGTATCCACATTAAACTTGAAGTATTAAAACCATAACATTTAAGTTTCTCAATTAAAAGAGTGGTCAATCACGTCAAATGCAGCACTAAAATCTAACAGCACAGCTCCAACCAACATAGAATTATCTATAGCATTAAGCCAATCGTCCGTCATTTGTGTAAGAGCCGTGGACGTAGAGGTCATCATGAAAGTAACTTTCACTTACTCTTTATATGTAATTATTAATGACATATCCATTATATTATTATAGTCATAGGTACTCATATATATATATATATATATATATATATATATATATATATATATATATATATATATATATATATATATATATATATATATATATATATATATATATATATATATATATATATATATATATATATATATATATATATATATATATATATATATATATATGTGTATGTGTGTGTGTGTGTGTGTGTATGTGTGTGTGTTAGTTTGCATGCAGGCTTTCGGCCCCCGGAAATTTTTTTTAAGCCCAATGCGTGCCCCCAGCCAAAAAGTTTGGACACCCCTGTATTACATGTACAATGTTGTGTACATTATATTTAAAGTCAGAGCACACTTACATGAAGGAGAATGTTGTTTTAATTGCCCGTGGGTCTCATTAAGTCGCACGCTGACATGTCATCTGGTGGACAAAACGAAACCAAAACATAAAAAGTTTCTTTCGTCATTAAATAAGATGATTCAAATATTAGATAATGTTGCACATTAATGTACGTACATGAGACATATGTGAAGCCAATCCGTTTTTTTTACAAAGTTTAACATGTAATTGTGACAAATATAAACATTTATTTGTAAAAATCAGTTTTTTAAAGCACATTTATAACATGCTAGCGTAGATGGATAGGTATATTTTATTTATTTTATATTATCTGAAGCAGAGGAAATGCAACAAGTTAACATTTTATATTTTTTATTATTATTTAATAATTGTTTAAAAAAGTGTTTTTACTGTTCTTTATATGGAGCTGTTTTTATTTATCTAAAAAAAAGACTGCATCTGTTCAAGCCTGTTAAACAACAAATGACTTCAAATAAATTGAAATAAAGATCTTAATGTAATGAATTGAAATTAAAATATCTCAAGTTGAGGGCTTTTCTCTGCATTTTTAAGGTGAGATTAAAAAAAGATGAATTACAAATCATATTTTTTTCATCGACAGCACTAGGATTTATACCTTTTTTTTAGTTGCTTGTTTGTTCAATAGAACAAATAATAACAGAAAATGACAAATGTTCCTTATCCAAACAATTGATGTTTAAAAAAACAGACGAATAAACAAGCATCCAGTAAGGAAGGGTTTGTTTGAAAAGAGGTTGCATGCGTACTGATTTGTTGTACAAGTAAAGATTCACGTGTCTATATAGGACAGGCATGTCAATGTCAGCAACCACAACCAAAGTCCAGTTTTGATTAGATTTTTTTTAAAGACAACTAAGACTGGTTAGTTTTTAAAAAGGTAAACATTTAACACACTATCAGTTGTTTTTGCGTCTTGCCGTGGATCAATATTGCAAACCGTTGTGTTTTATGATCCCTATTGAGGGTCCATGCAGTGCAGCTTGAAGGTTGTAATTGATAAATGTGGCGGTGGAGGCTGATTACGACGCCTTCTCACCTGACTGAGCGACTCATGTTAATGATTTCAGGAGACCCAGGTGCCTCATCTGCTTGAAGCCGGCTTCAAGAAGGAGAAGATAAGCACTACTACCATGGACATTGTACCTCCCGCTGAATGCAAATACTATTCTTTCCATAAGATGATCACCCCCACCATTATCAAAGAGTAAAGTGAAAAAAAAACTTTTTTTTTTTTTTTTTTACTACTATGTGCCTTCTCCTCTGACTCTCTCTGTGTCGTGAACGATCAGACATCTTTCAATAAAACAAAGTCTACATCAGCTATGATTGTGCCTCTTTTAACAATTCCAGGAAAATCAATAAACGCACATGACATGTTACTTTAGCATCACCAGACATATTTTGTTTCCAATATGTTCACTTACTTAATATTTTTGGTGCTACCCATCTGCACTCACGTGTAAACACATTATAATGGGACTGTGTGAATGTAGCTTGTCGTTCCAACTCGTACATTAGGTGGCACTTTAATTAATCTCTGGTCTGTCAGAGTAATAAGAAGGGCTCTGTGTTGGCAACTTAACAAGTTAATATATATTAATATATATAATAACTATTTTAGGGATTATAAGGCGCACTTACAATCCTCAAAAATTGACAGTGCGCCTTATAACCCATTGCGCCTAATGTACATTTTAATTCTAGTTGTACTTTCCGACCCCAAAGCAAGTGTGGTACATGGTAAATGGGTTATACTTGTTTGCGCTTTTCTAACTTCAAGGTACTCAAAACGCTTTGACACTATTTCCACATTCACCCATTCTCACACTGATTCTGCCATGCAAGGCGCTAACCACGACCCATCAAGAGCAAGGCTGAAGTGTCTTGCTCAAGGACACACGGACGTGACGAGGTTGGTAGAAGCTGGGGATCGAACCAGGAACCCTCAGGTTGCTGGCACGGCCACTCTCCCAACCACGCCACGCCGTGTAATGATAAGTGTGACCAGTAGGTGGCAGTCATACGTAAGAGATAAGTGTGCACTGCAGGTTGAAGCCTATTAAATAAATGCCGCTCACAAGTACCCGTAAGCAAGCAACACCAAAACTTTGATGTTTCATGGAAAATGTAGAACATTACACGCAGCGCTTGAAAATATCAAAGTGTGTTAAGACTTTGGTAAGCTACAAAGCCGCACCGCAGTCCTTCTCAAATATTGGGGCGGGCCCCCCTGGGGGGCGCGTGTGACGATTGATTGATTGATTGAAACTTTTATTAGTAGATTGCACAGTACAGTACATATTCCGTACAATTGACCACTAAATGGTAACACCTGAATAAGTTTTTCAACTTATCCACGTTAATCAATTCATGGGTAGCATGCTTTTTTTGCCGTACCAGAATACGATGAAGCAAATGCAGCACTTGACTTCTGTAACCTCGTTTTTTTTAATGTTAATAAACAAAGTATACTATTTATAGTCACGGTGGAGAGTGGGGCAGGCGAAATATTTCGCTCTTCCAAGGGGGGCATAACAGAAAATAATTGAGAAGCACTGGTTTTATGGACCACAGAGCATTACGGCCACCATAGTCAGACATACTGTGCTTCAACATACGGTATTATTATGGTGTGTGTATATAAGGACCCCAAAATGGCACCTATTAGGAGACATTATCTGGCGTTATGTTTCGCAATATATTGCAAAACCAACTTTTCTTACCTATTCGTTCCTGCTGATGTGTATTTGGGATCTGCATAAGTCCCAAAAATGTGCACGGTGTCAGCCATTGTAGTCCGCACCATAGTCAATAAGCTCCTTTTTTTCCTCTCTCTATCCTCTTGTTGTGGGGCATTCATTCATTCGCTGTTGCGTACAATTCTAACTTATGCCAGTAGACTCGCTATATAAGCGCTTAAATCTGCTGGCACAATAAAATTGACGGGGAGAAGACGCTGTCCAGGTGGAGGCACGTAAATAAGACCACCTACAAAACGGCGCATCCTGAAGAGATGGTCAAAAAGCAGCTAGAAGATGGTCTGTAAAACGTAATCTATGCAACATTTTGACCAAAGAATGTTATGTTGACCACAATGATGTTTTACATCCTAATATGACGTCGCTAGCAATGCTGTTGCTAACGACGCCATTGAAGGTAACTTAGCTACGGAACCTCGACAGAGCTATGCTAAAAACATTAGCTCTGCACCTACGCCAGCTCTCATCTGCTCATCACGACCCGTGCTCACCTGCGTTCCAGGGATCGACGGTACGACGAAGGACTTCACCCGATCACCGATGCGGTCGGCGGCCCGGAGATGGAGGAAGTCAAGGTGAGGTCATTCGGCTAGCGTGTCTGCTATCCTCAAAGTCCTCCTGGTTGTGTTGCTGTAGTCCGCCGCTAAAGACTGATCCCACCTACAACTTTCTTCTTTGCAGTCTCCATTGTTCATTAAACAAATTGCAAAAGATTCACCAACACAGATGTCCAGAATACTGTGGAATTTTGAGATGAAAACAGAGCTTTTTGTATTGGATTCAATGGGCTCCGAATACCTCCGCATCAACCGTTGACGTCACGCGCAAACGTCATCATATCGAAACGTTTTCAGCCGGAAGTTTGCCGGGAAATTTAAAATTGCACTTTACAAGTTAACCCGGCCGTATTGGCATGTGTTGCAATGTTAAGATTTCATCATTGATATAAAAACTATCAGACTGCGTGGTCAGTAGTAGTGGGTTTCAGTAGGCCTTTAATTTGCCTATAACCCCAGGAGTCTGAATAGACCCACTCACCGGTGCGCCCTATGGTCCGGAAAATACGGTATTCAGACCCTCTATTTTGTCTTCTTTCTAAAACCAACATATCTTCTGGTCTTATTGGACACTTTTGGGGACTTGTGAAAGCACGCATTGCTCCTCTCAACAAGCAGCGGTCCAAGTGTGGCCTCAACTAAAAAGCACTCACAGGCAGCTCGTCTTGCTTGTGACTTACAACACACGAAAAGAAGCGACAGAATCACGCTTTAAATATTGCGACTTCACCACATTGCAACAGTTTTGCCCTAAATAAATAATTTTTTAAGCATAAAAATGGCTAAATTAACTGAAAATTTGAACAAGACCTGTTTTAAAACGTATTTAGAAGGAAACAGCTGATGCAAACTAAATAAAGCTGATTAGTAGGAATAAAAGCCAATCTATTAAGTCATTTTAACTGAAAGTTGCAGAGAAAACTTATAGTTTAAGGCACTTTTTTAAAGCAAAAAATATTTTTTATGTTTTTAATCATCAGTTCGCAACAAATGTGAAGGTTTAATGTGACACAGGCGCCACCCGGTGGCTGAGCTTTAAGATGACATCACAGTCTTCACATCATGGTAAAAGATAAGTAGTACAGTACGTATGTATTGAGGTTTGAATATTTTGATGTTCCACCAAGGCACGCATACTTAAAAAGTCAAAGTATACAGGGGCCATTTTGATATGTTATTTTGTAAATAAAAAGACAAAAAAAGAAAAAGAAATGCTAAAAAACAGATATTATATATATTTAAAGATAAACTTTGTTATAGGTGACAAATTGTTATTATAATTAGTGCAGTATCGGAATGTATTTTTTTCTCGTTACATTACATCTTTTTGCTCTTTTTTTCTTCAATTTTTACTGTTTTTACGGGCTGAGAAGCTTCTGACAATATGTTGCCTCTCCTGTAAGAATATAATAATTCAATTACAATTGTGTCACTGCATGACAGAGTGTGTCAAAAATTATTCCTGTCCGGAAAATATTAATGTTCAGTTATATATTTAACAGTTCATGTGTTGTAATTTTCCAAATTAATTCATTCATTAGTTAATAGTATTTGTTTAATTAACTTTGTTTATATCTTTTTTATTTATGAGCTTCTAATATTTTAGATCACGGGTACCCAAACTTTTTCCCCCAGGAGTATTTTTTTTTTTTTTTTAATTACATTTTGTAAAAAAAAAATTGTAAAAAGAGATACATACATACATACATACATACATACATACATACATACATATATATATATATATATATATATATATATATATATATATATATATATATATATATATATATATATATATATATATATATATATATATATACATACATACATACATACATACATACATACATACATACATACATACATACATACATACATACATACATACATACATACATACATACATACATACATACATACATACATACATACATACATACATACATACATACATACATACATACATACATATATATATATATATATATATATATATATATATATATATATATATATATATATATATATATATATATATAAAGACAAGACAGGTTTGTGCTATAGGTGACAAAATATATTATTAAATCAATCAATATAATTTTTTGTCTCTTTACATTCTGTTTTTTTGTTCTTTTTTTTCTTACATTTTTACTGTTGTTTTTCTTCCTAACAATATATCGCGGGCCAACAAAACTCGGGCTGCTGGCCGCACTTCGGACACTCGTGTTTTAGGTAATGCAGGTGTACTCACACAACACAGAGGCACATTTATTCCCCACATAGCTCAACATATAATAATAATAATTATAATAATAGTAATAATAATAATAATGGATTAGATTTATAAAGCGCTTTTCTAGACACTCAAAGCGCTTCACAGAGAAGTGAGAAGCCATCAGTCATTCACACGTTGATGGTGATAAGCTACAATTGTAGCCACAGCTTCCCTGCGGTTGACTGACCAATTTGCGCCACCAAACATTCATTCACTTTATTCCATACACCATTTTGAGTTGCCCTGGGAGCAAGCGTGAAGTGCATTGCCTAAGGACACAATGGCAAACCACTGTTAAAAAGCTATGACTTTTTGTATGTTTGTCTGCTCTACAAGTTGATGTTTTTCGTCAAGCGGAAGGATTTCGCAATGTTTTCGACTGTCCTTGAACGCACCGTGGTTATGTGCTTTGAGACAAAGTGAACCTATTGTCCCCCACCCCCATCCAAGAAAATGCTGCCCTAGTAGCCTGTATCTAATGTTTCTTTTACTTATTTATTCATAGACAAAGTTGAAGATCAAAACAAGCATCAGTAAAGCTAATTTTAAATAACATTGACTTTACTTAGGTGATTTCTTTGCAACTCTACATGTCGGCGGTCCCAAGTTAAAGCAGAAATAAAACACTTACACACTCATACATATAATGCCCCGATCACTTCCTATACCAGATTGACAACTTCTTCTCACGCTTGATCTTCCTCTGCAACTGCAATGTTCCGTAGAGGAGGGCTTCTGCTGTTGGGGGGCAGCCTGTACAAATAAAGTGGAAAAAAAGTCATTGTTTCGCTGCCGGCTTCCTGGAATAGATAATTTTTTGTGCTTCAAAGGAGGTAGCACTTGGTATGATTAAATTGCAACACTTCTCTTCAAACACACGAGTGTTATGCAGTGTGCAACAGCAGCGGGCCTTAACTGTACTCATAGGTATCGACATCATACTATAAATAGGGTTGGTACGATATTATCAATATTTGGCAGACAATAGAGCTTTTAATACTATCGTTATAATTAGAGATGTCGATAATGGCTTTTTTGCCGATATCCGATATTGTCCAACTCTTAATTACCGATTCCGATATCAACCGATACCGATATATACAGTCGTGGATTATTACATTATTATGCCTAATTTTGTTGTGATGCCCAGCTGGATGCATTAAACAATGTAACTTTACCATGAATTGATTAACGTGGACCCCGACTTAAACAAGTTGAAAAACTTATTCGGGTGTTACCATTTAGTGGTCAATTGTACAGAATATGTACTGTACTGTGCAATCTACTAATACAAGTTTCAATCAATCAATCAAAAACAAGGTTTTCCAAAATAAGAGAACAACTTCAACTCCAGTTATGGAAAAAAGTGCCAACATGGCACTGCCATATTTATTATTGAAGTCACAAAGTGCATTATTTTTTTTAACATGCCTCAAAACAATTTGGAATTTGGGACATGCTCTCCCTGAGATCATCCTAATACCCACTACAACTATGGGAAATCCTCTACTTTGACTTTCACAAAGTGCATTATTTTATTTATTTTTTTAAACATGCCTCAAAACAACAGCTACAAAAACAATGATGGCACACAGCATCAATCCAGAGTATACTAGAGCATACTTGCCAACCTTGAGACCTCCGAATTCGGGAGATGGGGGGGCGAGGTTGGGGGGGGGCAGGGTTTGGTGGTAGCGGGGGGTGTATATTGTAGCGTCCCGGAAGAGTTAGTGCTGCAAGGGGTTCTGGGTATTTGTTCTGTTGTGTTACGGTGCAGATGTTCTCCCGAAATGTCTTTGTCATTCTTGTTTGGTGTGGGTTCACATTATAGCGCATATTTGTAACAGTGTTAAAGTTGTTTATACGGCTACCCTCAGTGTATCAAGTAAGCCTTGCATTCACTTATGTGTGTGTAAAAGCCGTATATATTATGTGACTGGGCCGGCACGCTGTTTGTATGGAGGAAAAGCGGACGTGACGACAGGTTGTAGAGGACGCTAAAGGCAGTGCCTTTAAGGCACGTCCCCAATATTGTTGTCCGGGTGGAAATCGGGAGAAATTAGGGAGAAAGGTTGCCCCGGGAGATTTTCGGGAGGGGCACTGAAATTCGGGAGTCTCCGGGAAAATCGTGAGAGTTGGCAAGTATGCCCTACGTCCGTGTTTTACCGGATATGTACCGCTCCGTACAGGGGCGTTTTAAAAAGTCATTAATTTTACTTCTTGAAACCGATACCGATAATTTCCGATATTACATTTTAAAGCATTTATCGCCCGATAATATCGGACATCTCTAGTTATAATGCATGTTGATGACGCATTCTCGCTGTGTCCCGCCAGCGCCAAGCCATCTAATGCGTCCTCAACGCAATGTAGCATTTTCGCTAATGTCTCTCCACCGTGGAAAGCCACTTTTATATCATCAATCCTTGACTCTATGGCAGCAAATAAATATGTTTCTTACAAGTATCATTACCACTGGAAGACACGGAATAGCTAACCATGCTACACACTGTAGGAGGATAAAAAAACTGCCATGAAGATCACTGGCTGCTCTCTCCCCCTCCCTAGATGAACTGTACAGTGCCAGGTGCCTCAAAAAGGCCCAAAACATCATAAGGGACCCATCTCACCCTGGACATAAACTTTTTGAACTGTTGCCCTCAGGCAGGAGATACAGGACAATAAAATGCCGGACAAACAGATTTAAGAACACTTTTTACCCGACTGTGCATGTGAGCTGTGTGCCTAGTATTTTTATGTATTTCATGTATTTTTATCTATTTATCTATGTTCTTATGTGTTATTATGAATTTGCACTAAATTAATTAGTTTTGCTTACAATTTCGTTGTACAATGTGCAATGTACAATGACAATAAAGATATATCCTATTCTGTTCTATTCTATCCGCTAATTGCAAACTCTTGACCGTAAAGAAAGGTGATCAATCCAAATGTCAACGGTAACGATAACTACCGTATTGTCCGCACTATAAGGCGCACCTAAAAACCTCCAATTTTGTTAAAAGCTGACAGTGTGCCCTATAATCCGGTGCGCCTTATATATGGACCAATATTGAGCCTCCAACAGGTAAAAGTTTCAATCAATCAATCAATCGCAACTACGGTAAGCAGCCGCCGACTTCATTTTCCCCCGTAGAAGAAGCGCGCGGTGCATGCTGGGATATATGACTGCGCGAGGCGTGCCGTTTCATTTCCATTTGTTTGTTTATGTAAAGACCCCAAAATGGCTCCTATTAAGAGACATGCTTACGACGCAGAGTTTAAACTTAAGACATCAGTCACGCAGTAGAACACGGGAATAGAGCAGCAGCGACACTGACTCGATTAATGACGACATCGACGAGACGGATGTTAAATGCCGTATTCGCCCAACTGTTTAATTCTTACACTGAAGAAGAATTTGAGGGATTCGTGGATGAGGAATAACTTCATAAAGTGAGCTTTACATGTTTATTTTGTGTGTTGTGTGACATTAACGTTTGAGCAACGTTGAGTTATTGATATCTTGTTATTGCTCTGCACTATTTCGAGTGTTACTATATTGTGCTTGCACTAACGTTTGATTTACCGTAACAGTATCACTGTTTTTTACGTGTTTATTGAATCAGGGAAAAGTACCCCTCCACTATGTGATATAAATGTTGCACTACATGTTATACCTTGCTCTTGTTAAAAGATAAACAAAACACCACGTCACTGACTTTACCTCGGGGAAAATAATAAAACAGCTGTTTATTCATTTTGGGAGTGAACAGAGTTGTCAGAACGCTGGTTTGTAATCTATTAATAAAGTTTGACTGACCTATCTGACTGTTTTGTTGACATTGCCTTTAGCGCAGCTCCATCTAATGGATGCATAACGTAACCCCAGCCTCTACTGTAGCGTCTATTCTATGCGCCTTATAATGCGGTGCGCCTTATATATGAACAAAGTTTTAAAATATGCCATTTTTCTTTCTTTCTTTTAGTTTATTTCGAACATGAACACATTTACATCATAATACATCACACAATTTCATATTATTTCATTTACATCATGCCCGAAAAGGAGTAGGAAGAAGCAAAGCTTATTTAATCCTACACCTTTCTCACTTCAAAGCGTTTACAATTATATAAAATCATTTACTGACCTTTTTATATAATAAAATAACATCTATGAATTAGTATATACAACAGTTTGTAATATGTAATTAATTAATTCAGTCATTATTAACATACTGAGATGAAGAATATTTTCAATAAGGTTGAAAGTTTTTCTCATAATTCTTCTTCTTTGTACTTTGTAAGCACTATTAATTTAAACAACCTCTTAAACTGGATCATGTCAGTACAATTTTTAACTTCTTTACTTAATCCATTCCATAATTTAATTCCACATACTGTTATGCTAAAAGTTTTAAGTGTTGTACGTGCATATAAATGTTTTAAATTATTTTTTCCTCTAAGGTTATATTTCTCCTCTTTAGTTGAGAAGAAATATTGAAGGTGCCCCTTATAATTCGGTGCCCCTTATAGTGCGGAAAATACGGTACAATAATATCAGTATATGCTCGATACTATAGTTATCAAATCAATGTTTTTCATTATTTAAAAAATCTTGTTGTTTTTGTTATTTTTTACAAACTTGGGAAATAAGTCCCTGGACACCAGAGCATTTTATGGGCAAAAAACAAAGGATTTAAATCAGAGCAAATAGTATTTTAAATATCTAATTGATATTGTTAAACTGCCATCCTGTGTTTTTGTCTGATTATAATCGCAATAAAAAATGTAATCATTCAATGATCTTGAAAATTTGAATTTACTGCCCCGTTAACTACTTAGTATAAGGTCGATACCCACATTTGTAGTATCGCCTAGAACTAATGTAAAGTATCTAAACAACAGAAGAATGAGTGCTTATTACATTTTAACAGAAGTGTAGATAGAACCATGTTACTACAGAAAGTAACCAAATATTAAGGGTAAATTAGCAAGTAGATTAATAATAATTTAAAAGAAAATAATACAACTGGAAATGACGCAATATGTTACCGCATACGTCAGCAGCTAAACTTGGAGCATTTGTAACCGGTTATGAAATAGTTCTATATGCCAAATAATATGTATTGATATACTGAATATTGTTATTGCAGGAGACTGCATATAGATATAGATTTTAGGCCATATTGCCCATTCCTAACAATAAAGTACGGTAACACATGCATCCATTGTCATCGTTGATTGTCATACCTGGTACATAAATGTCCACTGGTACAATACGGTCACAGCCTCTGACGACAGCGTAAGAGTAATGATAGTAGCCTCCTCCATTGGCACAGCTGGATGAGCAAAGTGAAGACAAGCATGGCTCAATTTTTGTTATCAAAACAGCAAGTTGGAACACAGTCTTTAAAGGAAATTGCACTTTTTTTTGGGAATTTTGTTCACAATCTTTATGAGAGACAAGAACACGTCTTTTTTTTAGGCCTTTAAAGATGATAAAAAACGCTTGGAAGATGCGGCTAATGGGAGTCACTGTTGTAGCCTTCAAATCCCTCTAAGACAACTTCAAAGCCCTCCATCAACGTTTTGTATACACACTGAAAGTCTATATTTAATGTAGTAACAGACACATTCATCACAATGTGTAATATGTTAAATATATTTACCATATTTTGATCATTTTAATCATTTCCGGTATTTATTTCTTATGTAAATTTATTTCGTTTCCATAGCAGCACACGTCCGACTTCTTGCAACAACTTGTGTTCCTACTTCCGGAATCAAACACCAGTGTGTTTTCTAATCATGGCAGACTTGGTAAACAGACGACGAAGACGACTATTTTTGGACAAATAAGGATTTACAAACTTATCTTTTTGAATCTGAATATACTGAGGATGAACTACTGCTTCTAGAAGCGAGCACGAGGAAGAGGGTGAGACGTTGGAGCAGACGGAAGCCGAGAGAGTGAGGTGAAATCGACTCGAAGCTGCATAAGCTGAATTTGGAGACAAGCTACTTCGACATAAATGGCATGCTTACCCAAAATCCCCTCAAAGTCCCCGGCCAACTGGACCAGACGTACAAATGTCCTTTGAGTGAGTACGTCATGCGTGTTGTTACAACTATAGTTCATATACTGACTGTCTGGCTAGCTGTGTACAAACCAAACATGAAATGTGGGCTAATACTTTACAGATACTATAATATGATTGTTCATGTTTTTCAGTCAGAACAGATTGGTGTCGTATCGCAGTGTTGTGCATTGCAAACTCAAAACGCGTTTGGTGTTGGTGGAGAAGCTAGCTTATCTCTTGCTGTAGTTAGCTTTTACGGCTAATACCGTAGAACGGCAATGTGTTACTACGATAGAAAAAGAGGTCCTCAGTGTTCGCTCTTAAATTAACAATGTTGCTACAGTTTGATTATTATACAGGTTACGTAACGTAAATGAAGTATAGTTGACGGTTTTTGAATGCATTTTGAAAGTGATTTAGAGATAGAATTGATTGCTCCTGTTGGCTGCAATGCTAGCCACAGAAAACGAGCCAATTTTTATATGTTAGAATGCCAAAGAAAAAAAAACCATTTGTATCTTTGTCTCTAAACGATATGCAAAATTCCAAAAAAAGTGCAGTTCCCCTTTTAGTCGTCATCTTACCTTCCCATGGAAATGACGTATCTCGGCTCAGGCATCTGGTCATACACCTGTTGGAAAGAAGCAGTGTTATTGAAGCATGTAAGTTTGTTTCCTGTCCTGCAGAAAGAAAAAGTCATGTTAACCTTTCGCAGAGCTGGAGCCATTTTGTTGGTCAGTGTTCCGGCCACGATCATGACGTCTGACTGTCGGGGACTGGCTCTGAAGACCACGCCAAAACGGTCCATGTCGTAACGGGGCGCAGCCATGTGCATCATCTCCACCGCACAGCACGCCAAGCCAAAGGTCATAGGCCAAATGGAGCTCTGAGGAATAGACACAGCAGCTCGGATAGTTAGTTTGATCGTGACAACTAGACATATAGAGCAGGGGTGTCCAAACTTTTTGACTGGGGGGCTAAGTCAAACAATTAAAATATTTAACTGCGATTAATCTATTTTTGTTTATAGCTAACTCAAAATAATCGCAATTTGCAGAAAAATGTACCCTAGACAGGTAATTTTTACGTTTTTAATACCATGACTGGACAATTAATTTGCTTTGATGAAATGTTTTTAAACATTACGCTTTTTGAAACAGCTCAACACAATAAGGATATTAACACGCTTTTAAAAAGAATATAAAAACACCTGATTTTGTATTTTGTGGGAATACTGAACTTGTATTCCTGCTTTAGGAGCACTTTCTTGCATTTAAAGGAGAGGAGCTACACTTCCACGCATCAATCACACAAAATGTGGATTGTTTCGATCATGCTTTGATTGTCAAAGATGTTCTACCTGAATAAATGTTTCTGATATTCTGTACTTCACATGTTGTACAAGTTAATGGCATTCATATCTCTGCATAACAATGTTTCAACCTTCTCTATCTACTTATTAATAAAATGAAATATTCGGCCGGTAAACATTCTGTAATTGCAGACTGTCTATCAGAACAGGTTATAAAAGAATATACCATAGCAGTGGTAATACTGTGTAATGAACTGTAATTACCTGATGTGGGCTGCAGAGGGCAGTGGCAGGTTGCAGTGTTTTAAGGCTCGTCTTAAGACCCACTTTTATTCTTTGCCTTTTAAACACTACGTGAGTTGTGTGGTCCTCTGTGTTTTTTTTTATAAATTTTGATTTCTATTAACTGTTTTAATTGGTTTTACCCTTTAAAATTGTTTTTAATCATATTTATTTTTATATTGTTTTTATATTGGTTTTATATTTATTTATTTTTTGTTTTTATTCAGTCATTGGTGGAGCTAAGGATAATATTTGAATATTGTTTTTGATATTGTTTTTAATATTGTTGTGCAGCACTTTGGAAACATTTTTGTTGTTTAAATGTGCTATATAAATAAAGTGGATTGGATTGCAGTATTAAACCTAGTCTCAGTGGTAGCAAAGAAGACAAGATTGTTTAAAGACAGTCTTCCTCCGTCATATTGCCGCTGCCATTACAATACATTCAATTTCAATCTGCCAGAAAACATTTATTTAGGTAGAAATATCACAGACTAACACGGAATAACAGAATAGCATAATTGTATTGTAAGACAATTTTTCGTCGTTTTGTTGGTTAGACCAGATGTGAAGCGTAGCGATATTACTGTGAAGGCGCCACTCGGACGTGTGTTATTTGTATTAGAAAAGACTTGACATGTTTTGACGAAAATCTCCGGTATGAGTCAAAAACGTTGATCGCATGTTAAAAAAAAATTATTGCCGTTAAAGGAACTTATAGTTCACGCTAGGGATGGGCGATATGGCCTTTTATTAATATCTCAATATTTTTAGGCCATCTCACAATACACGATATATATCTCGATATTTTGCCTTAGCCTTGAATGAACACTTGATGCATATAATCACAGCAGTATGATGATTCTGTGTCTACATTAAAACATTATTGTTCATACTGCATTAATATATGCTCATTTTAAAGGCCTACTGAAACCCACTACTACCGACCACGCAGTCTGATAGTTTATATATCAATGATGAAATCTTAACATTGCAACACATGCCAATACGGCCGGGTTAACTTATAAAGTGCCATTTTAAATTTCCCGTGAAACTTCCGGTTGAAAACTTCTATGTATGATGACGTTTGCGCGTGACGTCAATGGTTGAAACAAAGTATTCGGACACATTGTATCTCAATACAAACAGCTCTGTTTTCATCGCAAAATTCCACAGTATTCTGGACATCTGTGTTGGTGAATCTTTTGCAATTTGTTTAATGAACAATGGAGACTGCAAAGAAGAAAGCTGTAGGTGGGATCTGTGTATTAGCGGCTGGCAGCAGCAACACAACCAGGAGGACTTTGACTTGAATAGCAGACGCGCTAGCCGCCGACCGCACGGATGATCGGGTGAAGTCCTTCGTCGCGCCGTCGATCGCTGGAACGCAGGTGAGCACAGGTGTTGATGAGCATATGAGGGCTGGCGTAGGTGGAGCACTAATGTTTTTATCATAGCTCTGACGAGGTCCCGTAGCTAAGTTAGCTTCAATGGCGTCGTTAGCAACAGCATTGCTAGGCTTCGACAGGCGGCACAGCATTAACCGTGTAGTTACAGGTCCAGTGTTTGGTTTGGGGTCTCCTGATAGTAGTATTGTTGATCTTCTGTCTATCCTTCCAGTCAGGGGCTTAATTCTTTTGTTTCTATCTGCATTTAAGCACGATGCTATCACGTTAGCTCCGTAGCTAAAGTGCTTCACCGATGTATTGTCGTGGAGATAAAAGTCACTGTGAATGTCCATTTCGCGTTCTCGACTCTCATTTTCAAGAGGATATAGTATCCGAGGTGGTTTGAAATACAAATAAGTTACGGTCAGAGCGAAAAAAGATACGTCCTGCACTGCACTCTAATCCTTCACTCTCACGTTCCTCATCCACAAATCTTTCATCCTCGCTCAAATTAATGTGGTAATCGTCGCTTTCTCGGTCCGAATCGCTCTCGCTGCTGGTGTAAACAATGGGGAAATGTGTAAGGCTGAAACGACGCGTCGACATAGTCGACGTCATCGGTTATGTAAATACGTCGACGCCGTTTTTGTGCGTCGACGCGTCACATAATTACGTCACACTACCGTCATGGCGGAGCGCAAAGCAGACTGTGCGAGCTAGGGGAAAAACGCACGCCAAAAGTCGTCAAAAGTGTGGGAGTATTTCAATACACAGCCTACTGTGTCGAGCGGAAATGGCCTATCATAGCAGCACAACAGCTATGAACGAACATTTGAAAAGAAAACCATCAACCATCAACTAGTAAATCGTCCGCGTTAGCATACGTTGTCATCATTACACAAAAACATGAATGTGTCATTTGTATCTGCTAGGGGTGTAACGGTATGTGTTTTGTATTGAACCGTTTCGGTACGGGGCTTTCGGTTCGGTACGGGGGTGTACCGAACGAGTTTCTAAGCTAAAGCTAACTTTAGCTGCTAAAGTCTTAACAAGTTGCTTTGCTCCTCTGCCTCTGTCTCAGCACGCAGCATTGTCCCACCCATACAACCATCTGATTGGTACACACGCAGCATTGTCCCACCCACACAACCATCTGATTGGTACACACGAAGCATTATCAGCCAATCAGCAGTGCGTATTCATAGCGCATGTAGTCAGCGCTTCAGCGTCGAGCAGATAGGTGTTTAGCAGGTGAGCATCAGGCAGCGGACTCTCCCCAAATGATAATAAACACCTCCCAGTCAACTACTAGTAACATCACTATGAGCCCGTTGACCTACTAGAAACTTAAACTGCAGCTCAGCTCGCTCGCAGTCCTGGTTTGAGGTGAAGGCTAATTACCTCTCAGTTCCAGCCACATCAACCCCTTCTGAGCGCCTATTTTCAGCTGCTGGGAATATTGTAAACAAGAAAAGAAGCAAAGCAAGTAGACATGCTAACCTTTCTTCATTACAACTGTTAGTCACTCACTGGAATGAGTAGAATTGGTTATTGTGTACTGTGTTGGACTGGATGTTTATTTTGCACATTTTAAAAGCAATACTTAATGTTTACAGTGCTCCAGAATATTTAGATTGGCACTTTTTTGTATTGGATGTTTATCTTTATTTTTGCACATTTGAGCAAATAAGCAATACTTTCACTTTTGTTGAAATGTTTACACTGTTGTTACAGAATATTTCGTTTTGCACTTTTTTGTATTGGATGTTTATCTTTATTTTTGCACATTTTAAAGCAAAATAAGCAATACTTTTACTTTTGAAATGCTTATACTATTGCAAAATATTAAGATTTGCACTGGATGTTTACTTTTATATTTGCACATTAAAAAGCAAATAAGCTACTTTTAGTTTTGTTAAATGTTAAAAGTTTTAAATGTTTACATTGTTACAGAATATTTTGTCATGTTGTTGTCAATGTTGACTGAGTGGCCATACTTTTTTTTTTGTAAATAAAAGCCATGCCTTTTGAAAAAACTGGCCTACTTTTATTTTTTCATCTTCATTTTAAATAAAATAAAATAAAAAATAATTGGTAAAAGGAAAAATAATCTATAGATGAATCGAAAAAATAATCTATAGATTAACCGATTAATCGAAAAAAATAATCTATAGATTAATCGATAGAAAAATAATCGTTAGCTGCAGCCTTAGAAATGTGAGGAGCCCTTCAACCTGCGACGTCACGCTACTTCCGGTACAGGCAAGGCTTTTTTTTTTATCAGCGACCAAAAGTTGCTAACTTTATCGTCAATGTTCTCTACTAAATCCTTTCAGCAAAAATATGGCAATATTGCGAAATGATCAAGTATGACGCATAGAATGGATCTGCTATCCCCGTTTAAATTTAAAAAAATCATTTCAGTAGGCCTTTAAACTTTCATGCAGAGAGGGAAATCACAACGAAGTCAATTGACCAAAACTGTATTTATTAAACAGTTATTAAGCAGTGGGACAAACATTCATGTCATTTCAAAACAGAAAGTTCAAGATTGTCAGAGACATTTTTAAACAAGCTATTAGTGCAGTTTTGTGAATGATGTCACCAAGATGACTTATCAAAACAACACTAAATTGTACTTTTTGTACAGAACGCCACTACAATAGTTAAAAACAAATAGAGTGCACTTTTGTGCATGATGTCACACAAGATATTTCAATAACTTTCAAATAAAAATGAACTGCATAATAGGAAATCAAATAGTGTATGTCCTTCACTATGTGGTAGGTTACTGCGGACGTTATCTCCTTCGGTTGTTGATTTTTTTTTCATAAGGAGTTGATCTGGAAATAGTTGCTTCGGCATTTTGTTGGTGTGGCACCGGCCGGAGATATTGACATGCACAGTTTCAAGCACTCTTCATTCTCTAGCGGGTGACTTTTCAAATGATGCTACATTAGCAGTGGTGCTACTTTTTGGAGCAACGCTTTTGCCGCATAATTGTTCAACATCTTCCCGCTTGAAGCCATACTACCACTAGACGATGAGTATATGCTGTGCTGTTTTTCTTGGGAATTAATTCTTCCTCCATTTGTTACCAGATTCGCACCTTCTCTCTCTCGTATTACCACCCACACCGCACCGTTAGCATCACAGCTAACGGTGCGGTGCGGGTGGTAATACCTGTCTGCTCCGCGGGACACGTGACTTTGCACACGTGACGTATGTAAGAAGGTGCGCTTGTTTTATGTCTCTGTGAGAAGGAGACACAAGAAAGAGTGGGAAACACATGCAGTGTAATGCCCGCAACTAAAAGCAACTGCGTGAGAACGTATACTCAAATATCACGATATAGTTATATATAGATATATGGGCGATATACTCGATATATCGCGGGTTTGTCTCTGTGCGATATAGAAAATAACTATACAAAATAACTAAACATAAGCAAAAACTACTATTAAAGTCTTTCTGTGTCCAGGGCCTTATTTCCTGAGTTTGTAAACAATAACAAAAAATATATATATTTTGTGATAATAATAAATATCGATCTGATCACTGTAGTATCGACCATATACTGATACTATACTTGGTATTGTCACACCTCCTGTTTACATTCCAGGGGTGCTCCAAAAAATAGATTCACATTCAAATCGTGATGTTAATTTATTCCGATTCTAAATCGATTCATAATTTTCGAGAAGCAATTTTCATGAAAACCTTTTTATAAGAAAATGTTTTAAATAATCTATTTTTTCTTAATATTTGTACTGATATGCCAACTCTTGTTTACATTCAAGTGGTGCTCAAAAAAATCGATTCACATCCAAATTGCGATTTTATTTTATGCCGTTTCTAAAAACAAAACATTTTCGAGAAGCAATTTTTATGAAAACTATTTCTTAAAGAATCAATTTTAAGATTAAAAGCATTAAACAGCTGTTATTGATATTATGATTATTATTGATATGGTTGCTTTTAATCATTTTTGTTTTTCCTTTTTTTTAGTATTGTATTTGTATGAGTTTTCAATTGCTTAAATTATTATTTATATTGTACATTGTACAACCATATTTAGTATGTATACTTGTTTAAGCAAAATACACTCATTTAGAATTGTTAATATACTCAATATATTTCGACAACACAACAATTAAAACGCATATACAATTGTGAAAGTAAACAGAACTGATACATGATAGTACCCTGGTATGGAAAACACCAATATTTGAACCACTCCGCCATCTGTAATTGCTTTATAAAAATAAATATTGTGTATGACTGAACAGCACAACAGCAGCAAACAGCATTTTTATTGAAATATTCGACGCAACTCTTGATATCTTGTGCACACATAGTTGTGGCCTTTAAAGGTATGTCAGGCATAAGATTGCAGTTAGCGTGAATGTTTTTGATAGCTGCTATGTCAGTCCCATCAGACCGCATGTTTGACTGTAGGTGGCGTTGAAGACTACTCACCCTGCGTGCCCAGTTAACCAGATCATCCAGCTTGGTGATGACATACTCGCCCTTGCTGCTGGCAACAGCCGTTGGTTTGGCAGCTGCCACGGCCGTGCTTTTCTCTCTGACAGGAACCGCACTGCAAAGGGATCAGGGTGACAAACTTCACTCACTGTGTGCAAAAAGTTTCAAAAGTTGGACTGCATTTACAGTATGTAATGTACAGTATGTACAAAGAAAACAGCTCTAGCCCACACTGATGATGCAGCATCAGTGAGGAAATGACTGTTCAGTTTTACAACAGAGTATAGAGTCTAGGGATGTTCTGATCACGGTTTTATGCTGCCGATTTTGATTATCCATGAGATCAGCCGATATCGATCACATGTATTGACTGCAAATTTTTAAATGTAATTATGGCGAGTGCTATTGACAGTTGAAAAATATCAACATAATATTTAAATGATTTCCTTATTTTGAGCCTAACAAAGTCAATAGTACACAATAACTAAACCAAATCAAAAACTACTGTCTACTACTCTTTTAAATCCTTTAGTTTTTGCCCTCAATGTCCTCCTGTGTCCCTGAATTTGTAAACCTTAAGAAAATCGACAAAAATATATTTTGAGAAAAGTTAAATATCAGTCTGATCATTCTAGTATATATCATATACTGATACTACCCTTGGTATCGACACCACCAGTTTATGAATCGATCCGCACTCTTACGTGACGTGTACTGACTGTGATCATGTTGACACATCAACATTTCTTATAATATCCTCTGTCTAGACTCTTAATAATATACCTATTAATTACCTGTTAATAATTGCTTACTTTCTGCTGTAACGTGCTTCCATATATACTTCCTAAACTTTACTGAGCACCCATTTTTTTCTGTTGTTTAAAGCTAACTTAGCGGTTAGCTTAGGTATTAGCATGCCTGCTGTGCGCTTGCAATCGGGGTGTAACATGTTTAGCCTTGTCTTCCAGGGATAATACTAAGATACACAAAATACTAAGAAATGCAGTTTATTTGCCGTAATAGAGATGATTATTAACTTAGGGGAATGGCTCCACACTATATGTAGACCAGGGGTCACCAACGCGGTGCCCGCAGGCACCAGGTCGCCCGTAAGGACCAGATGAGTCGCCCGCGGGCCTTTTCTAAAAAAAATAAATAAATACAATTTAAAAAAAATATATATATATATATATATATATATATATATTTTTTTTTTAAATTAAATCTACATAGAAAAAACACAAGATACCCTTTCAATCAGTGCATCAACCCAAACAACCTCCCCCATGCACACTCATCCACACCCACTCACGCAAAAGGGGTTATTTCTTTCTGCTACCAATATTCTGGTTCCCACAACATAGACAACACATCTGCAAGGGACACAGTCCAAAACAAAATCGAAGACCCTCCGCTCATAAATCTTAAAAAAGTTTTGTGATGGAGCTGGTAATGACAAAAACAAATAAATAAATTGAGGAATAATTAACGAGTTGGCAATAGACATTTTACCATACAAGGTTAGGGATTTCCCTTTCCATAATTGCATAATTTTGTCCAGCTTTCTTAGTCGATTATCATAATTTACTAAGCCTAGATCTTCCAGATTTTCTGGGACAACAACACCAACTATGTTAACTGGTCCATCTGTCCACAAAACAGGCACTTTGCATTCCATTCGAAAGGACGTTCCCTTTAGATTTCCGATCCTTAACATTTTACATTTATCATAATTAAGCTTAAGGCCAGATTGCTGTGAAAATATGTCCAAAAGATTAAGAAGGTTCCGCAAACAATGAGGAAAAATCTTATCTTTGTGAATCAGCCTTTTCTGACATGAACTTCATCAAGAACAAACACAGAACACGCCTCACTGATGCACATCTGCAAGACTCACTCAGAGTTGCAGTGTCAAGTTACACACCAGAGTACAACACACTAGTTAACAGCATGCAATGCCAGGCTTCCCACTAACTGACAAAGAAACAGATAACAGATTTGGTGTCCAGTTCAAAGTGTGACATGATTTAAAAATTTGAGAGTTTACTTTTGTATTTTACATGAGTTATTATTTGTACAAACATGGTGCAAAGTAATTCATGATTTGTTAAAAATGTTAGTGGCTAGCTAGTTAAAATGGGATATTGTGATTTCACAAGACTGTCTTAAAGGCCTACTGAAATGAATTTTTTTTATTTAAACGGGGATAGCAGATCTATTCTATGTGTCATACTTGATCATTTCGCGATATTGCCATATTTTTGCTGAAAGGATTTAGTATAGAACAACGACGATAAAGATTGCAACTTTTGGTATCTGATAAAAAAAAGGCTTGCACCTACCGGAAGTAGCGTGACGTAGTCAGTTGAACATATATGCAAAGTTCCCTATTGTTTACAATGATGGCCGCATGAAGTGAGAGAGATTCGGACCGAGAAAGCGACAATTTCCCCATTAATTTGAGCGAGGATGAAAGATTTGTGGATGAGTAAAGTGCAAGTGAAGGACTAGTGGGGAGTTGAAGCTATTCAGATAGGGAAGATGCTGTGAGACCCGAGGGTGACCTGATATTCAGCTGGGAATGACTACAACAGTAAATAAACACAAGACATATATATACTCTATTAGCCACAACACAACCAGGCTTATATTTAATATGCCACAAATTAATCCTGCATAAAAACACCTGCGTGTTTGTTATGCTAGCTCCTAGCTCCTCTGCTAGCTCCTAGCTCCATAGAACACGCCAATACAATTCAAACACCTGATCAACACACACAATCACTCAGCCCAAAAGACAGTTTACCTAACCCAAGGTTCATAAAGCTTATATATTTTTAAAAAGTTACGTACGTGACGCGCACATACGGTCAAGTTATCGAATGTTTAGCAGCCAAGGCTGCATACTCACGGTACCTGATATTCAGCTGGGAATGACTACAACAGTAAATAAACACAAGACATATATATACTCTATTAGCCACAACACAACCAGGCTTATATTTAATATGCCACAAATTAATCCTGCATAATAACACCTGCGTGTTTGTTATGCTAGCTCCTAGCTCCTCTGCTAGCTCCTAGCTCCATAGAACACGCCAATACAATTCAAACACATGATCAACACACACAATCACTCAGCCCAAAAGACCGTTCACCTAACCCAAGGTTCATAAAGCTTATATATTTAAAAAAAGTTACGTACATACGCAAAAAAAAGCCAAAGCTGCATACTCACAGTAGCACGTCTGCGTCTTTGTCATCCAAATCAAAGTAATCCTGGTAAGAGTCTGTGTTGTCCCAGTTCTCTACAGGCGTCTGTGTATCCAAATCAAAAGTCCTCCTGGTTAGAGTCTCTGTTATCCGAGTTCTTCCATCTTGACTGCATCTTTCGGGAATGTAAACAAAGAAGCGCCGGCTGTGTACTGTTGTGGCTGACTACGTTCGAAAAATACGTCCATTTCGCACCGACAACTTTCTTCTTTGCTTGCTTGGCTTCCTTCTCCATAATGCAATGAACATGATTGAAACAGATTTACGAACACAGATGTCCAGAATACTGTGGAATTATGAAATGAAAACAGAGCTTTTTCATATCGGCTTCAATGTGGAAGGCATACCCGTGTTCGCCGGGCTACGTCACGCGCATACGTCATCCGCAGAGGCGTTTCGAACCGGAAGTTTAGCGGCAAATTTAAAATGTCACTTTATAAGTTAACCCGGCCGTATTGGCATGTGTTATAATGTTAAGATTTCATCATTGATATATAAACTATCAGACTGCGTGGTCGGTAGTAGTGGGTTTCAGTAGGCCTTTAAAAGTGATCATTTGAAAAT
The DNA here is from genome assembly GCF_033978785.1 of Entelurus aequoreus. Taxonomy (NCBI): domain Eukaryota; kingdom Metazoa; phylum Chordata; class Actinopteri; order Syngnathiformes; family Syngnathidae; genus Entelurus; species Entelurus aequoreus. The sequence goes on from NC_084749.1 coordinate 23,494,534, forward strand.
GTTCAATTTGAAAAATGTGCACTTAGAGAAAATATAAAAATAAAGTGTTGCATATTGATATTTATCTGTTTCTATATATATTTATTGTGAGAAATCATTAAGATGATCAGTGTTTCCACAAAGATAAATATCATTAATTATTAATAATAACAGAGTTAAAGGTAAATTGAGCAAATTGGCTACTTCTGGCAATTTATTTAAGTGTGTATCTAACTGGTAGCCCTTCGCATTAATCAGTACCCAAGAAGTAGCCCTTGGTTTCAAAAAGGTTTGTGACCCCTGATGTAGACACACAATTAGCTGCTAGCCGCCTGTCAGCCGGGGGAAGAAAAATAAATAGAAAGAGGGGATCATTGTTTGTGATCAACATTAAAAGGCATTAATTGGCAATAGCGATCATGTACTTTTTCCCGAAAATCAGCCGATGCTGATAGATTGGAACATCCCTAGTATAGACCCTCAGACTAGATATCATTTAAAAAGTTAAAGTTAAAATACCAATGATTGTCACACACACACTAGGTGTGGTGAAATTGTTCTCTGCATTTGACCTATCACCCTTGATCACCCTCTGGGAGGTGAGAGGAGCAGTGAGCAGCAGCGGTGGCCGTGCCCGGGAATCATTTTTGGTGATTTAACCCCTAATTCCAACCCTTGATGCTGAGTGCCAAGCAGAGAGGTAATGGGTTCCATTTACTTGCAAGATGGTTTCGTAACAAACGCTATTTCTCATTTGAGCACAATATCTCACCTTGTGATGGCGTCCTGGCTTTTAGCGCCGTTGTACGGGCTCTTCTGCTGAACAACGAACACTGAAATAGGTCTGTAGGATTAAAATACATAATGTTAGATTTAATTAATGGTAGTTGCCATGGCAAGCCATCGACCAAACACGCTACATTGTACTTATCGCGCCTGATAAAAGACTTCAGTGAATATTCTAAACGTCTCTGAAGTAGTTATGTTGTGATGGCAGAAATGGATAATTGAGCTGAAGGTAGTTAGTCTTAACAGAATATGCATTTCAAATGGGAAGATTTCTGTAACATGTTAGCAAGAGAAACAGCAGAAGTGGTAAAAAAAAAAAAAGGAAAGTTCTTACCTTTTAGAAAAGTTGCCAAACATGGCGAGGCGAGGCACTACAAAATAAAAGCAATAAACACACTAGGTCATGTAAGGATATTGAAAAGTATTTTGAAAGTATTGGTGATATTTCATCAAAATACCAGTAATTAGGCTGCATTATGTCGAATAATATGAACGAATCCTTGTGAAATGTTCCGTTTCTCTGACAATGGCATATTTTCAAATTAAGAGTTTGCTTGCCTAACAAATGGTTGTGAGGGGATGAATCTGCGTCAGCACGTTGAACACGATGCAAAAACATTTTTTTTAATCTTAATTTGAGTCTGATACGAATACACAGTTTTTTTGGAGTTAGTATTATTATGTGTGTTTATGTCGTTAGCCTGTTTATTACATGACTGTCACATTACACAATGACGTTCGTCGGTTTAGCTTCCATGCTAACATAGACAGTGCAAGGTCAGCGTGTCTATTCCTCCGGATACTAACCGGAGCCAAACATCTTACTTTGCTCTTTTAGGTGCTCGTTTTTTCATACAAATCACAAGCGACACATAAACCGCTAAATAAGGTTGACAAAAGTCTATTGTATTTGCCAAAACATTACTTACCGACCAACGCCGCCATCTTTGTGATTCTGATTACGTCACAGTCCTGTTGGTGTTATTAGTCCACTCTTAACGCTAGAGGGCGCTGTCCTATCGCCCAAACAGACGATAATGAATGTGCTCAAATAGATTTTTTAGGCAAATAAACATATATTCCTGGGACGATTAACTCGATAAATAATAGCAAATAGAAAAGTATATTTTTGTCATCAAAAATACTCTTTGGTTATAATAGTTCATTACATGGTAAATAATTAATGTTTAACAATGTTAAACTTAAAATATACTCGCGATAAGGAATAACACTATTGTATGTAAACACTTGGGATTGTTTAATTCCAAACACAAAACTAATATTTTAAACTAAAATACTCATTTAACTCTTGTTATGAGTCTGGCCCAAAATGGTCATGACATGTGTTCATTATGTAATTTAATTGTTCAGTTTGAAGGTTAGCGGTCTGAAATTTTACCAGGGAGTTTTTAAGTAGTTTTTGAATTAGTTTTAAATAAAATTGGGTTGTATTTTTGATGGCGACATTGTTACAATAGAATAGAAATATAACGTTTACGCATTTTCTTTTAAGAACACTTTCGGCCTCATTGACTCCCATTATAACTGCTATTTTTTGGTTAACAGACTGTAACCCTGGTATATTACTATTACTACTGGATGAATCGCATGCTTGACGATTAAAATACAAGAAAATAATGTGTTGGTGTAATTGCGCCTGTTAACCCACAGACAAGAAAACCATTAGCACAAGTCTCAGAGATTTGATGAACTGACCATAAACCGCTGAAATGGAATGAAAATAATTTGGCAGTTATATATAACATGGTATATATAAATATATACATAGACGTGTGTGAACTTAATAAACTTAACCAAGTCCTGCCTGATTTCGCTTTCATTCTAGCTCAGAAGGAACTGTACATACACAAAACCCAAAACCAGTGAAGTTGGCACGTTGTGAAAATCGTAAATAAAAACAGAATACAATTTTGCAAAACCTTTTCAACCTACATTCAACTGAATACACTGCAAAGACACAATATTTAATGTTCGAACTGAGAAACTTATTTTTTTGGCAAATAATCATTAACTTAGAATTTAATGGCAGTAACACATTTCAAAAAAGTTGGCACAGGGGCATTTTTACCGTTACCGTTTTTCCGTTGTCATATTTTTACACTTCATAGTGTGCCACACATTTTCAATGGGAGACCGGTCTGGACTACAGACAGGCCAGTCTAGTACCCGTTCTCTTTTACGAAGAAGCCACGCTGTTGTAACACATGCAGAATGTGGCTTGGCATTGTCTTGCTGAAATAAGCAGGGGCGTCCATGAAAAAGGCATTGCTTGGATGGCAACATATGTTGTTCCAAAACCTGTATGTACCTTTCCGCATTAATGGTGCCTTCACAGATGTGTAGGTTACCCATGCCTTGGGCACTAATACAACCCGATAACATCACAGATGCGGGCTTTTGAACTTTGTGCCTAGATCAGTACAGATGGTTGTTTTCCTCTTTGGTCCGGACGACACAACGTCCACAATTTCCAAAAACAATTTGAAATGTGGACTCATCAGACCACAGAACACTTCTACACTTTGCATCAGTCCATCTTAGATGAGCTCGGGCCCAGCAAAGCCTGCGGCGTTTCTGGGTGTTGTTGATAAATGGCTTTCGCTTTGCATACAGTAGTAGAGTTTTAACTTGCACTTACAGATGTAGCGACAAACTGTAGTTACTGACAGTGGTTTTCTGAAGTGTTCCTGAGCCCATGTGGCAATATCCTTTACACACTGATGTCGGTTTTTGATGCAGTACCGTCTGAGGGATTGAAGGTCACGGGCATTTAATGTGGGTTTTGTGGAGTTTGTAAACAACGAGACAGGAGACGTGAGCGTAGTCGAGGAAGTTTACTAGCTCCAACATAGCATGTCATACATCCGACAACAACAACGACCTCTGAACCGGAAGCGGAAGTTCCTAACTCCCTCTCCGCTTCTTCTCTTAAAGCTACAGTGTCCTCTTAGGTGAATGTCTCTCATTATATGGTTTGGGTCACCACACAGGCCCCCCCAGAATTCACCTACACAAAACCCTGCAAAACAGAAAAAGTGCAATTGCATAACAGAAAAACATGACCCTGCAGTAAATGAACAGTAACCAACACAGTGCAAAGTCAATGGGACAACAGGTAACGGGCCGGGGGGAGGACCTTCCGTCCGTAACGGCTGTGCTTGACAGGAGGGGAAACAGATGGGCCCGAAACGCGAGCCACCGGTGGAGCTGGGGCCGGAAGAGAGGCAGGCGCAGGGGCCGACTGAGGAGGGCGCCCCCGTCGCGGCGGCAGGGCCAATGTCCACGTGAGCAGGCTTGAGACGGTCTATAGCCACCCGCTCCGGTCTGCCCCCCATGTCTACCACAAAGTTCTTATCCCCCGCCTCCAGGACACGGAAGGGCCCGTCGTATGGAGGCTGCAGCGGGGACCGATGGCTGTCGTGTCTTATGAAGACGTATTTCGCCGATGGCAGATCCTTGGGGACGTAGGACTGGGGAAGGCAGTGTCGAGACGTCGGAACGGGAACGAAGGCGTCAGCAGCGCTCCGGGACACACTGAGGTGAGAGGCGGGCGACCAGGGAGCCGTAGCAGTCGGAAGGAACGCCCCTGGAACCCGTAGAGGCTCGCCATACACCAGCTCCGCGGCGGATGCCTGGAGGTCCTCCTTAGGGGCTGAACGCAGGCCGAGCATGACCCACGGAAGCCGGTCCACCCAGTCGCCGTCCGTGAGGCTGGCCCGCAGAGCTGCTTTCATGTCCCGATGGAACCGCTCGCACAGTCCGTTGCTCTGCGGGTTGTAGGCAGTAGTGCGGTGGATCTTCATCCCGAGGTGCTCAGCAACCGCCGTCCAGAGCTCAGAGGTAAATTGGGAGCCTCGGTCGCTTGTGATGTCACCAGGCGTGCCAAAACGGGCCACCCAGCAGCCGATGAACGCCCGTGCCACCTCCGCGGCCGTCGTCGAGGACAAGGGGATAGCCTCCGGCCATCTGGTAGCCCTGTCCACAATAGTGAGGAGGAAGGTATAACCACGGGAGGGAGGCAGAGGGCCCACAAGGTCAACATTCACGTGGTCGAACCGCCTCTCTGGAACCACAAACGGCGCCAAAGGGGCTTTGGTATGGCGGTGCACCTTGGCGCGCTGGCACGCCACACACGAGCTGGCCCAGGCTCTAACATCCTTGCGGAGCCCCGGCCAAACAAACTTGACACTCACCATCTTGGTCGAGGCCTTCACCCCAGGATGTGAAAGGCCGTGGACGGTGTCGAAAACCCGGCGCCGCCAGGAAGCAGGCACCAGGGGTCGCGGTTGGCCGGTGGAGACGTCGCAGAGGAGGGTAGTGTTAGCCGCGTCAAACGCCACGTCCTCCAGGCGCAGCGCCGTAGGGCCCGACCGGTAGTCCTGAACGGTTGCGTCCTTGGCCTGGTCCGCTGCCATAGCGGCGTAGTCGAGCCCCAAGTGAACGGAGTTAACAACAGCCCGTGAAAGGCAGTCGGCGACAAAGTTATCCTTGCCAGACACATGTTGTATGTCCGTAGTGAACTCAGAGACCGCCGCGAGATGGCGCTGCTGACGCCCAGACCACGGCTCCGAAGTTTTGGCCATGCAGAACGTCAGCGGTTTGTGGTCCACGAAAGCGGTGAACTGCCGGCCCTCCAACAGGAACCGAAAGTGTCTGGTTGCGAGGAAAAGTCCCAGTAGCTCCCTATCAAAGGTGCTGTACTTGCGCTCATTTTCCCGGAGCTGTTTACTGAAGAACGCCAATGGCTGCCATCCACCAGCCACCCACTGCTCACATACGGCCCCCACGGCATAGTCGGAGGCGTCCGTCGTAAGGGCTATAGGGGCGGCCGGCGACGGGTGAGCTAGCAGCGCAGCATTGGCCAGCGCAGACTTGGCAGCCTCAAAAGCCTCATCCATCTCTGGGGACCAGTCCAACTTGTCCTTAGACTTCTTCCCCCGGTGGGCCCCATAAAGGGGACGCATGACGTGTGCAGCACGAGGCAGGAAACGGTTATAAAAGTTCACCATGCCCAAAAACTCCTGCAAGGCCTGTACAGTAGGGGTACGGGGGAACGCGGCGACAGCCTCAACCCTGTCGGGCAGGGGAACGGCCCCCTGCGGAGTGATGTGGTGCCCGAGGAAGGTGATGGACGACTCCCCGAACTGACACTTGGCTGGGTTGATGATGAGGCCGTGCTCGCTAAGCCTCTCGAACAGCTGCCTGAGGTGTGTCATGTGTTCCTCCACCGACGCGCTGGCCACAAGGATGTCGTCCAAGTACACAAACAAAAATGGCATGTCCCGGAGCACAGAGTCCATAAGACGTTGGAACGTCTGCGCCGCCCCCGTAAGGCCAAACGGCATACGTAAGAACTCGAAGAGCCCGAAGGGTGTGATGACAGCCGTTTTTGGGACATCTCGCGGGTGGACCGGTACCTGGTGGTAGCCTCGCACTAAGTCAATTTTGGAATAGATGGTAGCGCCCGCCAAGTGGGAAGAGAAATCTTGGATGTGCGGTATGGGGTACCGGTCGGGGGTCGTGGCGTTGTTTAGGCGACGGAAGTCTCCGCAAGGGCGCCAACCCCCGCCGGCCTTAGTAACCATATGTAGCGGAGAAGCCCACGGGCTGTCCGAACGGCGGACAATGCCGAGGCGTTCCATCATCGAAAACTCCTCCCTGGCTATTGCGAGCTTGGACGAGTCGAGGCGTCGGGCCCGGGCGTAAACCGGGCGGCCCACAGTGGCGATGTGATGTTCCACACCGTGCTTGGCCACCGCCGAGGAAAAGGTGGGCGTGGTGAGCCCAGGGAAACCGGCGAGCAGGCGTTGGTATGGATCCCCGGTGGCGAGTGTGTTAGCGAGGCACAACGCCCCAGCCCCCCCAAGCGTGCAGGGGTATGACGCAAAAGAGACGGCATCAATCAAGCGACAGTTCTTAATATCCACCAGCAGGTTGAACGCGCAGAGGAAATCCGCACCTAGCAGCGGGGTGGATACAGCAGCCATCACAAAATCCCAACCGAACCGTCGGCCGCCAAAACTAACATCCACGCGCCTGACACCGTACGTCCGAATGGAGGTGCCGTTGGCGGCGTCCATCTGGGGGCCGTGGCTGCCGGTCATCGTGTCCACAGCTTGTGCTGGTAGTATACTGCGTTGCGCACCAGAGTCCACCAGCAGCCGCCGGCCCGACAAGGAGTCCCTGATGAACAACAGCTTGCAGTCACGGCCGGCGCCCATAGCCGCTAACGAGCGCCGGCCCTGGCGTTTCCCTGAATCCTGTAACTGCAGGGTTTGCGACACTGCTTCGCCTTGGCCCCGAACCTGGCATGGTAAAAACAGAGCCCGTCTTCAGGTTGGCGGCGAGCCGTCACCGCAGCCGCGGTGTCCACATAGTCATCCACAGGAGGTGGCGGGACGGCCTGGTGGGGCAGCAGGGCATGCACAAACTGTTGCCGGTTGGCCAGGAAAACCCTGTCCGCCTCAGCGGCCAAAGCACGGTAGTCCTTGGAGGCGGCGAGTGGAGAACTGGCTATCGGTGTGCGTACCGGTGCGGGGAGCTGCCTCAGGAAAATGTGTGTAAACAGAAACGCCGGGTCGGCTGATCCCAGCACAGACAGCATTTTTTCCATCAGTTCAGACGGTTTCCCGTCACCAAGGCCATGTAGGGACAGTAAACGGTCCGCTTTTTCCAGCTCCGACAGCTCAAATAACTTCAGGAGGAAAGCCTTTAAAGCATCGTATTTGCCAGCAGGCGGTGGAGCCTCCAACAGTGTCATCGCTCGCGCCGTCGTTGATGCGTCCAACGCCGCCACTACATGGAAGTACTTCGTAGAATCCTGCGTTATTCCCCTTAGCTGGAACTGGGCTTCCACGTGTTGAAACCACGGCCGTGGGTTATGCTGCCAGAAATCGGGTAACTTCACAGTAACGGCGTAGATTCCCGCGTTAGCCATGTTGTTAGCAGTAGCTACTCCGCCTGCGGGTACCGCGTTAGCCATGTTGTTGTTAGCAGCAGCTACTCCGTCTGCGGGTACCGCGTCAACAAAATTGTCAGCGCCTTCATTGTCTGACATGCTCGTATTCGTAGTTCGTATTCTCGGGGTCACCAATGTGGAGTTTGTAAACAACGAGACAGGAGACGTGAGCGTAGTCGAGGAAGTTTACTAGCTCCAACATAGCATGTCATACATCCGACAACAACAACGACCTCTGAACCGGAAGCGGAAGTTCCTAACTCCCTCTCCGCTTCTTCTCTTAAAGCTACAGTGTCCTCTTAGGTGAATGTCTCTCATTATATGGTTTGGGTCACCACAGTTTCCAGATTCTCTGAACCTTTTGATGATATTACGGACCGTACATGGTGAAATCGCTAAATTCCTTGCAATAGCTCGTTGAGAAATGTTGTTCTTAAACTGTTGGACAATTTGCTCACGCATTTGTTCACAAAGTGGTGACCCTCGCCCCATCCTTGTTTGTGAATGACTGAGCATTTCATGGAAGCTGCTTTTATACTCAATCATGGCACCCACCTGATCCAAATTAGCCTGTTCACCTGTGGGATGTTCCAAATAAGTGTTTGATGAGCAGTCCTCAACTTTCTCAGTCTTATTTGCCACTTGTGCCAGCTTTTTTGAAACATGTTGCAGGCATCAAATTCCAAATGAGCTAATATTTGCAAAAAATAACAAAGTTTACCAGTTTGAACGTTAAGTATCTTGTCTTTGCAGTCTATTCAATTTAATACAGGTTGAAAAGGATTTGATAAGAATTGTATTCTGTTTTTATTTACCATTTACACAACATGCCAACTTCACTGGTTTTGGGTTTTGTATATTTTTTCTCCTGTATCAAAATCCATGTCGTGAATTATTGACCTGTTCAAGGCCGTAATTAGCCAACTTCAAATATTTCATTATGCTTTAGTTTTAGAAATTTTGCACATTTTGCGTTTTCACATTATGTATATGCTTTTTATTTTTATTTTTTTTTACAAAGATAGGCTCCAGCACCCCCCACAACCTCGAAAGGGATAAGCGGTAGAAAATGGATGAATGGATGGATACAACATTAAAACATAAAAAAAAAAAAAAAACTTCATATCAATAGATTTTTCGGAAGTTGTCAAAAATATTTCAAGCATTAAAAGTAAAAACACTTTTAATAGCGGGTCCCTTTTGGATCTTAAAAGTAAATGTGTATAGTCAATCTTAAGGTTGCACAAGGGTGAAATGTAATTGTTGGCCTTGAAATTAAAGAGTTGACAAAACAATCATAAAGAAAAAGATAATTCAGAAATATTAGACACATTTTATGGCCTTCAAATGAGCACATGGAAGTAGTTTAGTTCAATGGTTACTTTCATTGACTTTACTGCACATCGTAGTTCTGAACACAGCATTTATCACCTAGAGCCGCATGGCTCTTGAGCGGTGCCCTGGTGGCTCTATGGAGCTTTTTCAAAATGTATGGGGTGAAAAAAAATTTTTTTGTTGCAATATGCTTTCTGTCGGAGGACAAAGATGACACAAACCTTCCTAATTGTTAGAAAGCCCTCTGTTTAATATGTTTGTGTTTATGCTTCACTGATGAGAGTATTTGGCGAGCCATGTGTTGTCCTACTAATTTCAGCGGCCCTTGAACTCACCGTAGTTGTGTGGACCGTGACTCAGTTTGTTTACAGGTAAAACTTTCTCTGACGCCGCCACAGAAAGACGTGTTTTATGCCACTCCTTCTTTGTCTAATTTTGTCCACCAAACGTTTTATGCTGTGCGTGAATGCACAAAGGTGAGCTTTGTTGATGTTATTGACTTGTTATGGAGTGCTAGCTAATCAGGCATATTTGGTCAGTGCATGACTGCAAGCTAATCAACATGCTATTTAGGCTAGCTGTACATACATATTGCATCATTATGTCTCGTTTGTAGGTGTAGGCTCATTTAATTTCCTTTACTTATGTCCTCTGTGTATTTAGTTTATTTTTCTATGTCTCATGACACATGATCTGTATGTAATATTGGCTGCCATGTTGTTCCAGACCACAGCAAACTTCAGCCAGCTTGCAAAAACTGTAATAAATCCATTAGAAGAAGACAGCCTGCAGTTTCCTTTAACTTGGAAACACACATCTATACCATTGGTCATTTTAAGACAGTAATTTCCAGGAGTTATCTCACCCTCTGAGAAGTTTTACTAATGTTTTCCAATGTTGTAAAAATGCATAGAACAAATATTACATTTCAACATTTCTTTTAACGAAGATTTGTGTCAGCCTGCGACATAGTAATTTCGATAGTAGGCTAATATAACTAATATAGACACTTACATGTGTTTTCTTTATTATAACACTTATATAAGACTTTTAAAGTCACTTTGATAGTAGGCTAATATAGCTAATTAGCCACGTACATCCCGTGTTGCCTTCATTATAACACTTGTATAAGTCTTTTAATTTTTTGCGACTCCAAACAGATTACTTTTTCGTATTTTTGGTGCAATATGGCTCTTTCAACACTTTGGGTTGCCAACCCCTGACCTAGACTGAGATTTACCTGCTCCTTGGACAAAGTCTACTTTAAATTATTTAATTGAGTCAGAACAATTGTATGCAATTAAAGGCCTACTGAAATGAATTTTTTTTATTTAAACGGGGATAGCAGATCCATTCTATGTGTCATACTTGATCATTTTGCGATATTGCCATATTTTTGCTGAAAGGATTTAGTAGAGAACATCGACGATAAAGTTTGCAACTTTTGGTCGCTGATAAAAAAAGCCTTGCCTGTACCGGAAGTAGCGTGACGTCAAAGGTTGAAAGGCTCCTCACATTTCCCCATTGTTTTCAATGCAGCGAGAGCGATTTGGACCGAGAAAGCGACGATTACCCCATTAATTTGAGCGAGGATGAAAGATTCGTGGATGAGGGACGTGAGAGTGAAGGACTAGAGTGCAGTGCAGGACGCATCTTTTTCGCTCTGACCATAACTGAACATTGGATTCCACACTCTCTCCTTTTTCTATTGTGGATCACGGATTTGTATTTTAAACCACCTCGGATACTATATCCTCTTGAAAATGAGAGTCGAGAACGCGAAATGGACATTCACAGTGACTTTTATCTCCACGACAATACATCGGCGAAGCACTTTAGCTACGGAGCTAACGTGATAGCATCGTGCTTAAATGCAGATATTAACAAAAGAAATAAACCCCTGACTGGAAGGATAGACAGAAAATCAACAATACTATTAAACCATGGACCTGTAAATACACGGTTAATGCTTTCCAGCTTGGCGAAGCTTAACAATGCTGTTGCTAACGACGCCATTGAAGCTAACTTAGCAACGGGACCTCACAGAGCTATGATAAAAACATTAGCTCTCCACCTACGCCAGCCAGCCCTCATCTGCTCATCAACACCTGTGCTCACCTGCGTTCCAGCGATCGACGAAAGGACTTCACCCGATCATCCGTGCGGTCGGCGGCTAGCGCGTCTGCTATTCAAGTCAAAGTCCTCCTGGTTGTGTTGCTGCAGCCAGCCGCTAATACACCGATCCCACCTACAACTTTCTTCTTTGCAGTCTTCATTGTTCATTAAACAAATTGCAAAAGATTCACCAACACAGATGTCCAGAATACTGTGGAATTTTGAGATGAAAACAGAGCTTTTTTGTATTGGATTCAATGGTGTCCGAATACTTCCGTTTAACTATTGACGTCACGCGCATACGTCATCATACATAGACGTTTTCAACCGGAAGTTTAGCGGGAAACTTAAAATTGCACTTTATAAGTTAACCCGGCCATATTGGCATGTGTTGCAATGTTAAGATTTCATCATTGATATATAAACTATCAGACTGCGTGGTCGGTAGTAGTGGCTTTCAGTAGGCATTTAAACATATTTTAAAAATTCTACTTTTGTTAGGCCTCATTTTGTGTGCCGCATAAACAGAGAGCAACATGGGAGCACACAATGACAGTTCCAACGCTGCACACAAAAACACGTTTCTCCTAAAATAAGTCCTCAGTCTACGGCTCAATGCCAAAGCAGCAGGATTTTTTCCCCCCCCACAAGTGGGATTTTATTCAGAACAAACATTTTGTACATTTAACAATGAAAAAGCTGAGAAGTAATAGCTTTTGCAGGTCCAACCCATTTTTCGCCCACACATATAGTGAAGCTTTTAAGCTACTTTTAGAGTTCAAGACATTAAATATACTGTAGGTACTGGAAAAGCTTGAAAGGACATGTGTTGGTTCAAAGGAGTCCTCCACCACAAGCAGGCAAGGAGCTCTCGGGTTTCAAAAAATAAACAATAAATTTTTTTTTTAAAAGTCCAGTTTAGGAGGAGTTAAATCACAAGTCGTCAAGGACAAAGAGTTTATCGTGGCAACATGTGTAGCTTTGCCGGACTGCGGACCACAGGAATGACTTATTTTTGTAACCATCTCCTCCTTTGAAAGAAGAGAGCGCACGTCCTCACTGGGAGTCCAGGAAGTCTGTGGCCGCCGCGTCTGGTTTGCCGCTCGGGCTCTGTGACGTCTCCCCGGTCCATGGAGACGGCGTGACCTGGTTGAGGACCACGTCCTGGGAGACGAAAAGCGGCTCTTTGAGATTCAGGCGGTACAGGAGGAACAGATTGAGAGCCACCATCGCCAGGAGGGGGAAGACGGTCAGGCCGGAGCCGAAGCCTCGCCAGGAGCCGCACATATTCAGGCTCGCCCAGTAAATGAGCCTGTTGGGGGGGAGAAGGACAACAAACAAGAGAATGAACTGATATTAACAGCTGAAGAAGTGTTTTGAAGTACTCTTATAGCAAACATGACAGTATTGCCTATAGAGGTTCTATTACTTTCTCTCCCTACACTGCAAAAACTGAAATCTAAGGAAGATTAAATATCTCAAATAAGGGTGATATTTGCTTATTTTCTGTCTGATAAGATAATTCTTTTCACTTAGCAGATTTTATGTTAGAGTGTTTTGCAAACCCCGTTTCCATATGAGTTGGGAAATTGTGTTAGATGTAAATATAAACGGAATACAATGATTTGCAAATCATTTTCAACCCATATTCAGTTGAATATGCTACAAAGACAACATATTTGATGTTCAAACTGATAAACATTGAGCAAATAATCATTAACTTTAGAATTTGATGCCAGCAACACGTGACAAAGAAGTTGGGAAAGGTGGCAATAAATACTGATAAAGTTGAGGAATGCTCATCAAACACTTATTTGAAACATCCCACAGGTGAACAGGCAAATTGGGAACAGGTGGGTGCCATGATTGGGTATAATAGTAGATTCCATGAAATGCTCAGTCATTCACCAACAACGATGGGGCGAGGGTCACCACTTTGTCAACAAATGTGTGAGCAAATTGTTGAACAGTTTAAGAAAAACCTTTCTCAACCAGCTATTGCAAGGAATTCAGGGATTTCACCATCTACGGTCCGTAATATCATCAAAGGGTTCAGAGAATCTGGAGAAATCACTGCACGTAAGCAGCTAAGCCTGTGACCTTCGATTCCTCAGGCTGTACTGCATCAACAAGCAACATCAGTGTGTAAAGGATATCACCACATGGGCTCAGGAACACTTCAGAAACCCACTGTCAGTAACTACAGTTGGTCGCTACATCTGTAAGTGCAAGTTAAAACTCTCCTATGCAAGGCGAAAAGCGTTTATCAACAACACCCGGAAACGCCGTCGGCTTCGCTGGGCCTGAGCTCATCTAAGATGGACTGATACAAAGTGGAAAAGTGTTCTGTGGTCTGACGAGTCCACATTTCAAATTGTTTTTGGAAACTGTGGACGTCGTGTCCTCCGGACCAAAGAGGAAAAGAACCATCCGGATTGTTATAGGCGCAAAGTTGAAAAGCCAGCATCTGTGATGGTATGGGGGTGTATTAGTGCCCAAGACATGGGTAACTTACATATCTGTGAAGGCGCCATTAATGCTGAAAGGTACATACGGGTTTTGGAGCAACATATGTTGCCATCCAAGCAACATTACCATAGACGCCCCTGCTTATTTCAGCAAGACAATGCCAAGCCACGTGTTACATCAACGTGGCTTCATAGTAAAAGAGTGCGGGTACTAGACTGGCCTGCCTGTAGTCCAGACCTGTCTCCCATTGAAAATGTGTGACGCATTATGAAGCCTAAAATACCACAACGGAGACCCCCGGACTGTTGAACAACTTAAGCTGTACATCAAGCAAGATGCCGATAAGTTCCAATATTACATTTTAAAGGATTTATCGGCCGATAATATCGGCAGTCCGATATTATCGCACATCTCTACTTTTTTTCTTCTAAAATTTAGCGGGTGCGGCTTATATACCGGTGCCTCTATAGTCCAAAAAATACTGTGTTTGATTTTTGACTTTTTAAGATCCCGCCTGTTATCTACATTTCAAGGCTATAAGGCACCCTCATGTATATCGGCGAGCCCAACAAAGCTAAACTGGTGTCGCTATGCACATTGTTCCTAAAAACCACAGTATTCACGTATAGAAAGTGTCTGCAAATATTCCTGTGATTACAGAACAGGGTTTATTGTGATGTCATGTGATGCTTGTAAACACTTCTAAAGCCTCACCTTCCCAGGATGAACATGGCGACCAGGATCGGTACCAACTTGAGCTCATGTTGAGGCAGCAAGGCCGCCATGACGACGAGGTTGAGGACGTAGAGGAACAGCAACTCCACGGAGGCCGTGACAAACAGCTGCTGGGCCGCGTGCCTCCTGGGCGGTGACTCTTGCCGTCCAAAAGAGGCGCTGCAGAAGCGACACGCTGCACCTGAGAGCATCGCTGGACGCCCATGGAGGAATCAAGAGGAAACATGTCAGCAGGTGTCCACAATGTCAGACCGCATATATCTAAAGCACTTTGGAATAAACTTGAAATCGTACTGACTGAGTCCTTCATCTGTTTGAATGATTTTTCTTGATCAATAGTTCATATGATCAATATGTACATGATCGCAACTGTTTGACGTTTTACCTCCTTTAAATGTATAGTACTATACATTAGTCCTCAAAGGCTAGATGGGACAGCTCTACTCTGACTATATATATATATAAGTCCTTAAAATCAAATTGGATAGGCTCTATCAAGACTATACCTGGCCTCAAAGACACGATTGGAGAGCTCTGGTCTGACTATGTAAATATGTCCTCAAAAGACCAGCTAGGAAAGCTCTAATCTGATTATAAACTGTACGGTGTACATACTCAAAGACTAAAAAGGGCATCTCTAGTCTGACCGTATATGTCCTCAAAGATGACTGCTCGAATCTGACAAGCTATATGTTCCCCCAAAAAAGCTAGGACAGCACTAGTCTGACTATATTTCCTCAAAGATTGGATAGGACATCTCTACTCTCTCTGATGTTATAAAACACTAGATAGGAAAGCTCTATTCTGACTATACATATGTCTTTCAAAGACATAGCTCCAGTTTGACCATAGATGTCCTGAAAGACTAAAAATGACAGCTAGTCTGGTAAGCTACATTCCCAAAAAATAAAAATAGGGCAACTCTAGCCTGACTATATATATTTATTCCAAGATTAGATAGGACAGCTCTACTCTCTCTGACTAGATGTCATCAAACACCAGAAAGGACAGCTATATTCTGACTATACATACATTCTCAAAGACTAGATAGGACAGCGTTAGTCGGACTGTGTATATTTGTCCTTAAACACCAAATAGAATAAGTTGAAGTTGTCCTCAAAGACACGATAGGAGAGCTCTGGTCCGACTATGTAAATATGTCCTCAAAAGACCAGCTAGGAAAGCTCTAATCTGATTATATACTGTACGGTGTACGTACTCAAAGACTAAAAAGGGCAGCTCTAGTCTGACCGTATATGTCCTCAAATGACTGCTCGAATCTGACAAGCTATATGTTCCCCCCAAAAAAGTTAGGACAGCTCTAGTCTGACTATATTTCCTCAAAGATTTGGATAGGACAGCTCTACTCTCTCTGACTACATGTTAACGCGGTTTTTGTACACCCAACTTTTCGTGGGATTCGGTTTTTGCCAGAAGTTGGCCCTGCTTTTCAGTTTGCACAGCCCACAAATTCCATCCATCCATTTTTCTACCGCTTGTACCTTTCGGGGTCGCTGGAGCCTATCGAAGCTGCATTCGGGCGGAAGGCGGGGTACACCCTGGACAAGTCAACACCTCATAAATACTACAAGTTGGCGACTGAGTCTCGTTGTGATAGAACACACTTTCAGCTGCAAAATAAGCTACTTTGGGACCAAAGACCCTCGCTTAATTTTCAACCAATATATATATCAATCAACCAAAATGTTCCGCTCATTCAAGACACGCTTGCTATCTATAACATTTTCCGAAAATAATGGTTGTACTACACGCCTGTGACGCCGGGTACAAATAAATGCATACAATGCGGCAAGATTATTTCGGGGAAAACGGGGAATACTAGCAAGATGATTAAGCACCTCATCAAGCACGTAGCAAACTTAAGGGTGGAAAAGAGATGTTTATTGGGATAAGGTAAACATCTGTTCAGTATTTTAATATAAAAGTGTTTGATTGTGAGGCATTAAAGGCCACAAAAAGCAACGGGTCCATCAGACCCACAAACGCTGGCTGAGTAACAACAATATGAACGTTGCACGGAAAATTTCTCTGCCAGTTTCTCCACCCCACAGGGATTCTTCTTTTGTGTTTCTGCACCTGCGGTTCCCACACAAGGTTGCAACATTGTTTGTCAACACTGTCTGCTCTCATTTTCTCGCACATTTGACCCTCTGATGTTCTGTGTACCTACATAGCTTTGTCTTCCTCCTGTCTAGGCCTGCTGTGTGTGTGTGTGTGTGTGTGGTACACAGAACATCAATTTCCACACTTCTATTAGCCCCGGGTCCAGTGGACCCGGACATCTTATATGTAATAGAAATGTGTAGGGGGGGGTGTATGGTGTGTGGTCATTAAATATGTATTCTGATATATGTTCTTCACAGAAAATGAGCCAAAGTCAGTGAGTCTCAGTTTGAAAAATTAATTAATTGTATAATTTTTCTTTTAATAAAAAATGAAAACGGGTCCCACAGACCCGAACACCACACAAGTTAGCGCCCTGGTCAGTCACAACTGTCAATGTTTTGTCCAGTGCTTAGGTTACCGGTTTTAGCTTCTGTAGCAGCTTAATTACTTATGTAATTTGTTAAGATCCAACAACGACTACCCATCTTGTTTTGACCTGGCCTCTAATTATACATGTGTCCAGGCATTCTCCACTCCAGCAGATCGAATATTTTCAACTGCTGGAGACACAATAAGCTAGGAAAGGGCATGCCTTGCCCCAGAGAAGGCTGACATGTTACTATTTCTTAAAAAGAACTGTTGAGGAGGACTGACTGGTCAGTGGTTACTTACTGGTTAGATTCAGAATGTCGGTTGGTTGTGATGTGGTTCAAAATTACGCAGCCGAAATAATACTTTGTTGTACATGTTTGTACATCCATCGGGATGGAAGGGTACTGGTATTGGTATCGAACATTTTTAAACGATACCCAGCCCTAGTCTCAATACAGGTGGAAAAAATCCTCAGTGCTGAACTCTGTAGAATTTGCACCTGGCTCGTGGACAATAAGCTATCCATACACTTAGGTAAAACCTAATCCATCCTATTTGGGTCTCAAATCAACCTTAAGAAAGTCAGTGACTTCACTATTAAAGTGGGTGACATTGTTATCACCAGGAAAGATGAGGTCACCTACCTAGGTTCCATTCTAGAGGCTAATCTTTCCTGTGATAAAATGGCAACCAAGGTAATCAAAAAGGTCAACCAACGAACAATATTTCTCTACAGAATCTCCTCTCTGGTCAACAAAAGCACCATGAAGATTCTAGCGGGAACTCTCGTTCAACCCTTTTTCGATTACGCATGCACCTCCTGGTACCCTAGCACCTCTAAAACCCTCAAATCAAGACTCCAAACATCCCAGAACAAGCTAGTCAGATTACTTCTAGACCTCCACCCCACATCACACCTCACTCCTACCCACTTCTCCAAAGTGGGCTGGCTCAGGGTGGAGGACAGAGTTAAACAACTTGCACTGAGCCTAGTCTATAAAATTCGCTACACCTCCCTGATACCGAAGTACATGTCAAACTACTTCCATAACGTAAATGACCGCCATAACCACAACACCAGGGGGAGCGCCACAAACCACGTTAAACCCAGATTCCGATCTAACAAAGGAGAATTAGTTAAGACTAATTCTCCTTCTATACCACATCAATATGGAATGCACTCCCAACAGGTGTAAAAGAAAATGCATCTCTACCCTCCTTCAAAACCACGCTAAAAGAACACCTCCAGGCAACTACAACCCTAGACTAACACCCTCCCCCCACCACATCCCACCTCCCCGTAAATAATCAAATGTATGCAACTATATTTATGCTCTATAAAATGTGTTTTGTGTTCATATTTGTGGGTGTCTGGAACAAATGAATTGAGTTTACATTATTTCTTATGTAAAATGTTTTTGGCTTGCTTGGTTTTCATACCTGACCTTTTGGAAGGTATGACTGACAAAAGCAGAGATAGCACTGTACCTTCATTTGAATGGCCTACATGCAAATACGCCTCAACGGCTCGACAATGTCAGGAAAAGACAAACGCGATGTCCCCTCTTCCTGACAGACGTTGGAAAATTATTCAAATATTCCGCAACAATTAGGCCCGGGAGACAAAGGAGCCTCTCAGTGTATTTTCCATTTCAAGCGTGCATGGCAATGAGAGGATGCTCCTCCTCAGAGACACCAAGAGACGTCTGCCAAGGTCGGAAGTGCAGCAAATTAAAGAGGACAGGAAAAGATTCCAAGACGACCAGACAAAGCGAATCCTTTCGTAATCCTACACTGCAAAAACTGAAATCTAAGTAAGATTAAATATCTCAAATAAGGGTGACATTTGCTTATTTTCTGTCTGATAAGATAATTCTTCTCACTAAGCAGATTTTATGTTACAGTGTTTTACTTATTTTAAGGGTTTTGGTCCTAAATGATCTCAGTAAGATATTACAGCTTGTTGCTGAGATTGTATGACCTATATTGAGTAAAACATGCTTGAAACTAGAATATCAACTGTTGCAAAGCTGCGCCATCAGCATTCGCAAGTATAAAACTACTTTTTTAAAGTAATAATTTCTTATATCAAGCATGAACAAAAATCATGATTTTGACACAATTGTGTCTCATAATTAAAACAGATGACAGAAAATGGACTTTGCTGTCTTATTTTCAATGAAACAATAGGAAATACGTACTCATATAGTAGTACAGTTGGCACAGTAAACTGACAGTTAATATTTAAATATTTAACATTTCAAACTATTTTGAACAGAAATAGTTCATGCACATCCAGATAAATTCCTCAAAATTACATTTGAAAAATTTTTGGCCGGGGGCCGGGCTGTATATATGCGCACTAATTGACTGAAAGAGCACGCACTTGGCGCGATGATGTCATGTTATCGATGGAAAAATGCATTTTTAGACTATATGATTTGCCTGAGCGGCTAGGAAACCCAGAGAGTAACAAGCGGTTGCCTTGTTGCCTTTCCATTAAGAACAATAAATTAGTTTTTAGTATAAGTTTGCTGGTTTCAAGAAATGTAATGCCGAGCGCATATCATTATGTCAAGATAATGGCACTAGCATTTACTTCATTTAAGAATATTTTTCAACATATTGAGCAAAAAGGTCTTTCTTTTTTCTACCAAGAAATGTGCACTTATTAGTGAGAATATACTTATTTTAAGGTATTTGTGGGTTCATTGAGGTTAGCTAATTTTACTTGTTTTGGAAAGTCTTGACAAGCCAAATTTTCTTGTTCTATTGGCAGATAATTTTGCTTATTTCAAATAAAATACCCCTAATTTTTTTTTTTTCCTTCTTGTTTTTGAACACTGACTTTTTGCAGTGTATATGCTTGGTGTGTGATGTGAGCGGTGCCTACCGAGCAGGATGGGCAGGGCGGCCACCACGCAGCAGCCGAGGGTGAAGACCACCCGACTGCCCACATCAGGGCAGTCGGGCGGTTTGATGTGGACGTAGAAATAGAGTGCATAGAGAATCCCGGCTGCACACAGAAGAGACGCCAGCACGGAGATGAAGGCGGGAACTCTGCCGCTGTGACAGCATCGACACTTGCAGCAGCACGCTCCGCCACCTGTCGTCTCACTCGCGCTTTGGCAAGTGTCTACTACGCCCTCTGGGCTCCACACCGCCAGCTCCATGCTGTCCGGGGGCGGGCCTATCAGGGGTCGACCCTCATCCGCGGTACAGTCCGGATGAGCGGATGCCGGACTCCATCTTGGCGTGTCTGTGCCGTTGGGAATGTCTCCGTGAGAAGCCGGGGTTGGAGTGCTGATGCAATTTTCCGTGGCGGTGTCCAAATTGCGCTCTGTGGTGATCGGAGTGGAAAGAGTTTGATCCAGCGGTCCCTCTTCGGCAGTTTGATCCTCGCGGAGGCCATCGTCGGGCCGCTGGAGGCAGGAGCCTGTTCAAAACCAGAGATACGTTTTAACGCAGCATCCAAAACCAAACAGTGGAATCAGCCCTTTGGAGGCTGACACGCACACACACACACACACACACACACACACACACACACACACACACACACACACACGCACACACGCACACACGCACACACACGCACACACGCGCACACACACACACACACACACACACACACACACACACACACACACACACACACACACACACACACACACACACACACACACACACACACGCACACACGCACACACACACACACACACACACAGGTTATCATTTGAAATGGGGACCAAGTTTTTGATCATCACTTGTGGGCACCACCCTTTCTACAGGTTGTGGAGGCATAAACAAAATTAGGTAAAATGACCACTGCCCAGTTAGCTCATACACGTCTTTAAATCTCTGGAGTGATGAAGTAATGTACTGATCATCCTTACTGGGGACCAATGTTCCCTTTAATTTTTCATGTGTGTGAGCAAACGCAAAAACTCCCTGAGCATTCAGTGGAGCCCATGTGAGCAACGTCAGACGTGCACACTGTGGCTACACCAGCAGCACACCTGTCCCAAACCTGACTAAATAACAAGCTAAATCTCCATCCATCCATCCATCCATTTTCTACCGCTTGTCCCTTTCGGGGTCCCGGGGGGTGCTGGAGCCTATCTCAGCTGCATTCGGGCGGAAGGCGGGGTACACCCTGGACAAGTCCACCCCTCATCGCAGGGCCAACACAGATAGACAGACAACATTCTCTTGTTATTATAATCAAATGACAGCAGTCATTTCCATGAGGTTATTTTCTAATATAAGTGTTTAGGCCCACTTACAATGACAATAACAACAAATATTGTTTTTCATGAACTGTGTACTTGTATTGTTTGTCTGGGTGGAGGTCCTGCTTTGGAAATATTTTGTACCCCTTTCAGACATTGCATTTAGTTCCCATTAAAACATCCACATGTTGCACAATGAGATGTAAGCAGGGGATCATGTGTACATTCCTGCAACTTCCTGTTTGTAAAAAATATATTTTTATTAGTATTTATTAATATACTAACAGCATTTCATTAATAATATTTATAAATTAAGATTCCTAATAAATGACACTAGAATAAGCACACATTTGATTGGTAAATCATAGTGTAACGACCTGTAATGACACTTTATGTGTGGTGTTGGAGTTGTCCGACTTTTTGTGTGGCTGTAAACGCATCGCTGGCTAAGTGCCATATGTGCATGTGTTGGCGCAAGTGAGAAAGAGCGAGCGGCTGCTGTTGATATAACAAAGTTGGTTTTGGTCTGGTTTGTACTGCAGAAAATGACCAGTTTTGCTAGATATAATTTTTTTTACTAATGTTTTGGTGATGTGTTTATGGCCGACAATAAAGAGTTTTGCTCAGTAAAGTGATCGATGGAATTCATGTCCTCAAAGCGTCTCAACAGACTTTACAATATTTGAACAATGATGACGAAAACTGTTTTCTATGTCGTGTCGAAAATTGTTATGCGCTTATTTTTTTATTTGATTTTGTGCGCGGCATAGATTTGCCGTGCGCAGAGGACGCTTGAGCAGTGCGCAATTGCACAGGCGCGCACCTTAGAGGGAACATTGCTGAGGACCCTGGGGAAAAAGAGTTAATATGGTTCATGGGGACCAAATTTAAATAATTTTGCATAATTCACACAAATTTGTACGTGACTACTGAGGAGCATTTAAAAAAAAAAAAAAAAAAAAAAAGTTCAAATGAAATATGACATGATCCTCAGAATACAGCACTACAGCTGTCCTCTTATAGGAAGTTTCACCACTTAAATGTTCAAGCAAATCCTGCATCTTCTGTGACATTACTGAAAACTGCTATTTAGCAGTAAAGAAGTTGTCTGCAACTCCAACTACCATAAATAGAAGGATGGGAAATTCTGAACGTGAATCATACTTTAAAGGCCTACTGAAATGAATTTTTTTTATTCAAACGGGGATAGCAGATCCATTCTATGTGTCATACTTGATCATTTCGCGATATTGCCATATTTTTGCTGAAAGGATTTAGTAGAGAACGACGACGATAAATTTCGCAACTTTTGGTCGCTGATAAAAAAAAAGCCTTGCCTATACCGGAAGTAGCGTGACGTCACCGGAGGAAGGACTCCTCACATTTCCCCATTGTTTACAATGCAGCGAGAGAGATTCGGATCGAGAAAGCGACGATTACCCCATTAATTTGAGCGAGGATGAAAGATTTGTGGATGAGGAAAGTGAGAGTGAAGGACTACAGTGCAGTGCAGGACGTATCTTTTTTCGCTCTGACCGTAACTTAGATACAAGGGTTCATTGGATTCCACACTTTCTCCTTTTTCTATTGTGGATCACGGATTTGTATTTTAAACCACCTCGGATACTATATCCTCTTGAAAATGAGTAGAGGACGCGAAATGGACATTCACAGTGACATTTATCTCCACGACAATACATCGGCGAAGCTCTTTAGCTACTGAGCTAACGTGATAGCATCGGGCTCAAATGCAGATAGAAACAAAATAAATAAATCCCTGACTGGAAGGATGGACAGAAGATCAACAATACTATTACACCATGGACATGTAACTACATGGTTAATAATTCCCAGCTTGGCGAAGCTTAACAATGCTGTTGCTAACGACGCCATTGAAGCTAACCTAGCAACGGGTCCTCACAGAGCTATGATAAAAACATTAGCGCTCCACCTACGCCAGCCAGCCCTCATCTGCTCATCAACACCCATGCTCACCTGCATTCCAACGATCGACGGAAGGACTTCACCCGATCATCCGTGCGGTCAGCGGCTAGCGTCGGCTAGCGCGTCTGCTATCCAAGTCAAAGTCCTCCTGGTTGTGTTGCTGCAGCCAGCCGCTAATACACAGATCCCACCTACAGCTTTCTTCTTTGCCGTCTTCATTGTTCATTAAACAAATTGCAAAAGATTTACCAACACAGATGTCCAGAATACTGTGGAATTTTGAGATGAAAACAGAGCTTTTTTGTATTGGATTCAATGGGGTCCGAATACTTCCGTTTCCACGATTGACGTCACGCGCATACGTCATCATACATAGACGTTTTCAACCGGAAGTTTCGCGGGAAATTTAAAATTGCACTTTGTAAGTTAACCCGGTCGTATTGGCATGTGTTGCAATGTTAAGATTTCATCATTGATATATAAACTATCAAGACTGCGTGGTCGGTAGTAGTGGGTTTCAGTAGGCCTTTAAGTTAATAATGTTTTATAATCATGCTGTATGAAAATGTCATCCTAAGGAACACTAAACCAGATTTTTGTTTTTGGAAAAATATACCAGTTTTAACTAAGGATGGATACCATACAGAATCCCAGTACTATTAATGCCAGGATAACACATGTTTCACTTTTCAAGAAAATTAATTTTCTGACTAACCAGTAAACATGTTTTAAGGGCCAAAGCTTAAAAATCATTTAGGCATCTTCAGAATGGATCTGACTATCATTTAAAAAGGGTTTCCTTTAGGGGACCTGTTTTTTTGTCCCCATACCGTCAGAGGTCGCATAAAGGTGACTGTGTAAACAGAGCGATGTCCCACTAAGTAAGCATTGCCAGAAAACACACACACACACACACATACATACACACACACACACACACTCGACCGTCACTGATGTATTCAAAATGGATGCTCCATAGTCCATTCACATTGTTAGAGGGTGAGGTCAGCTTGTAGCCCAAAAATGTTGAGGACCTCAAATGTCTGGTCTGTCGCCATCTATTCCCAGAACATCAACAAAGCAGTTCTGGATACTGGAGTATAATTATCGATAATTATCATCCTTACTCCAATTGAACATGTTTGTTTCCTATTACAACATCTTTGCAATCTTTTAACATTAACCAACAACGTTCTTTCCCACTCAGTGAAGTGAAGTGAATCATATTCAGGGCCTGAATTTGGTGCTCAACCCCTGCTAATAAGTGGTCCTATTTTCAAAGTTGACTGCCTTTGCTTCTCATGAGATGAGATTTGCTTTTAAAATCCTTTCGGATCAAGTTCACTGTCAGAATAATTGTATCTAAGTTATCACAAAACTATGTGTTGAAATGAGTTCCCGGCGAGAAGACAAAAGCTGTCTTTGAAGCTACCAAGAAGAAGGCTTGTAAAACTCCACTGTGTAGGATGGGAAGCAACATGAAGGTGTTCTGTTTCTTTCTTCTATTGTAATCCACAGAAAGATTTTGTCTTGACCCAAGAACTACAAAGCGGAGAGGAAGCAGGGCCTGACTCCCCTCAAGGCGACCTTTTCTTTGAACTGTTTTAATCGAAGGCGATGGCTGTTTACGACCCCCGTTCCTTGGAAACAGCTGTTGCCATGTAATCAGGGAAAGTCCAAATAAAAGAGGAGGCGTACAATCGTTCGCCAGAGCGTGCTGGGAGACAGCCGAGACGTATCTCCTCAATTGAGCCAAATTTAATTCTGTCTGTTTAATTCTTTGCATCTTGTCTTGTTTAATAGATGTCATCAGTGTTCGAATCTGACATTCACCTCAGTTGACCTTTCACTTCTGAGACGATAAAAAGCTAATAACTCACTCTCTGGCTCGTCGGCCAACGGCGGAGGTTGGAGGGAGCGCTGCGAGCCAGAGGCCGAGTGCAGGGAGGACGAGTGCAGCTCCTCCACCGAGGACTCGGGGCTGTCGGACACGGGCGCCATGCAGATCTGAGTGTCCAGGTCCAGGAAGGGAGAGAAGGAGAGTCTGGCGGGGTCGATGTCCTGGAGCTGGTTGATGATGTCACTGATGGATTCCTTCATGCTGTCGAGCTCCTTCGCGTTCTGCCCGTCGCTGGCCTGTAGCCCTGAGGTGCTCATAATCACGCAGCCTGGCACCTGACCACAACAACACAAACCTCAGCCTTGAAATGAAGATTGCAATCTTGATTTGAGTTTGACTCTCTCGTATGCAAGCTGGATGCTAAAGCAGAAAGCCCAGAGGACAGCCCTAATATTGGAACTGTTTAAAATATAACAAAATATGCCCTACTTTTTCTCCATGCTAATTAGGTCATGTGACACATGAAGACCTTCAAGGGATTAAAATACCCTCATTTGTATAACAAACACCACAATTAGCAAATTTAACCATTATTATAGAGTCATAAAATGAAAATAATAAAACATCAGAACTCAAGTATTTATCATTTATCATCATTAACTGTACACTAAGAACACAATACAGAGCTGTCTGAATATTGTACATATTTTTTAAGGCTAAAAAAGATGTTTTTGTATATTGAAAGATTAAACTTTGTATCAGCTTTGTTGTTTTATGTGACAAAGTACATTATTATCAGTTTTATTAGTCTCATTATTTTTACATTATTTCTTTTGCGTTATTCCTTTATTCCTTATTGCTTTTTTTCCCTCTTCATTTTTGCTGGTTTTTTTTTGTTTTGTTTCTACTCTACAAATCATTTGCCACTTCACATTTTATTTCATCAAAATGTCCCCAGTTTTAAGAGCTATTTACTTATTTTCAGTCATTGACTTTACGTCATAATCTTAATTTTAGCATGAATAATTATATTTTGGTTAAAAAGTGTTAAAATTGAAAAAATAACTATTCAAATAAGATATTTTGGCTTTCCAAATGTGGATTTTGTTTTTCTGCAACATCTCTTAAAAGTCCTGCTAATTCCGATCTTAATTTAGGACGTCTCTTCAGGCAAAATGAACTAGCTGCATGGTAAAATAATTGCACTAGTTTTTTTTTTAGCATTTTCCAACTAAAATCTAGAGTTTTTGTCTTATATTTTGTCAGCTCTTTTTGCAGTGTGCAACATTCAAATCCCAGCAGGCACAAGACATTGACACAACAATAATTATACATACATGACCTTTAAAACTGACTTTGAGACAACGTTGCAAAATAGTTGTATTTGGAAACTGAGACAACGTTGATGTCTAAGGTTGGATCCACGTTGTTGGTTGGGAAATGACCAAATTTCAACG
Organism: Entelurus aequoreus; assembly: GCF_033978785.1. Lineage (NCBI taxonomy): Eukaryota > Metazoa > Chordata > Actinopteri > Syngnathiformes > Syngnathidae > Entelurus > Entelurus aequoreus. The sequence continues at coordinate 23,520,907 of NC_084749.1, forward strand.
GTCAAATCAACGTCACAACCTGACATTGATTAAACGTTGTTAAAAAGCATGTTTCAACGTTGTATTTGTGTTGTAAAATGACCAACATTCAACGGTCAAATCAAGGCCAGAACCCAACGTTGTCAAAAAGCATGTTCAGGGTTCGTACACTATTTCCATGGCCAAATTCAAGAACTTTTTAATGACTTTCAAAATAAATTGTCCAGTTTTTCCAGTACCCTTCAAAAGGCAGAAACCAGTGTGAATCAATCCATAGCCTTGTTGTTTGAGGTCACCAAATGCTGTCTGTAGGAAAAATACGGAAAATCTGCTCAAACCTATGCCTAACATTGAACCAGCAGTTATCATTAACTGAATGGGGCATAGAAAATGAAGCAGTGTGACTATTCAATGTCATTTGTGTTGTTTTTCACATTTCTTGTTCTTTTTCTTACTTACAGCACTCAATGACATCGAACAGCACGGATTGATTCACAGCGTATTTGTGCTTGTAAACTGCATACCGTGATATAAATACACGCACCCTCAAAATGTCAATTTCACTCATTTATTAACAAAACTGTTCCACATTAATATAAGGATAATAAATTAAAGGAAAATATTGTGTTTGTTTCACAACACCTCAGTCACCTTTCGTTAAGCATATCTAGCCTTATAACTGTGGCTATGATAAGAAATTAACAAAGACAAAAGTTAACTTTTTTTGCTTTCACTGAGGTAGCCAGACAAGTTAAATAGACAACAAAAATAATAGAGCAAGAAATACATACAGCCATGTTGTGTAATAACTACAACATCATTCATATTAACTCAGCTCTAAATTGTGAAAAAGGTTACAAATTATACTTTACATGACCTTCACAGTACAAACAAGTCCAATAATGGACTAATAATTTCCATCCAATGTTCATTAAAACGACAACCTCCCAGCATGATGCACCACTGTCCCCTTGGGGGCGACACAGAGCAGTATATACATGACAACAACTGTCATAACTTGGACTATGGGATGGTTTGTTTTCCCGGAATGCAAAGGAAAGTTGGAGCGGGCAAGGCGTGAAGGTAAGGACATATTTATTTAAACACTAACAAAAGGAACAAACGAAAAGCACGCACGAGGGCGGAAGTACAAACTTGGCTAATGAAAACAAAAGACTAGCACAAAGGCAAAAACTATGAACATGAAATATACAACACTTACTGTGGCATGAAAAAAACGTGCATGGAACAATGGCTTGGAATGAAAGGTAGCAGAGTTAATGTCGCCAGGCTGACTTCCTGGCAACTATCGGTTTAAATAATAGTGACATGATTAGTGAAAACAGGTGCGTGACTCAAAATGTGAAACAGGTGAAACTAATGGTTGCTATGGTGACAAAACAAGAGAGTGAAAAAGCAGGAACTAAGTGTCCAAAAACCAAACAGAACATGACTTAAACAAAACATGATCACAGACATGACAACAACCTAATGTAAGGGCTCGTGCAAAGCCAACACATCAAGCATGTAGCTTTCATTTTTGAGGAAACGTATTTTAATTTTTCCCATTTTATAATTAGCCTATTGAGTCCGACTGCAGAGAAATATGTTGAACATTTCCAAGCATTTACAAGCACTTCACCCAAAATTCAAGCATTTTTCAAACCTTGAAAACACAACATTACAATCCAAGCATTTTCAAGGTTTTTAAGCGCCCGTACGAACCCTGAGCATGTTGTTACGTGGTTTTTACATTTGAAATGGTGTGGTAATTTGTTGTTTGGTGACACCTAGTGGTCACAATAATCCATTAAGTCAAGCTCATGACATAGTGAATTGAATGATGCGGACACTTTTGTTACTGGATACTTTCTAGTATGTTTCGGCCTTGGAAAGTTTGTATCTGTAAGTAATATGCAACTATACTTTGCTGATACTAATGTACGAATGTGGTGTTTAAGACGGAAATAGTGGTCACAATAGGTCAAGCTTATGATGTAGTGAGTTGAATGGTGCGGACACATTTGTTACTGGATACTTTCTAATATGCTTCTGCCTTGGAAACGTATCTGTAAGTAATATGCACCTATAAGTTGTTGATACTAATTGATACATTTGCTGTTCTAGACCGCAATATTGTTCAGTTAGGTGGACTCATTATGTATGTCTAGCTTGCTATGCTATTGTGTGCTTAGCTGTTGTGTAGCTGCTAGCTCATAGTAGTCTACTATTTAAATACAACAAAAGACCAACCTTGTGTGCTTATTGGAGGACATTAAGATGTTAACCGGGTGTCCAGCTTTGCACAAGTAAACATGCTGCAGGACTGCTTGTATTGGAGATTTTAGATCCAGGCCGATATCATCTAATTTTGTTGCTGATATTAGACCAATATCAATAGCGGATATATGAAAATCGCTAACCTTATGACAGACTTATGTGGTTTTTACATTTGAAATGGCGTGGTAATTTGTTGTTTGGCGACACTTCCCATTAAGTCAACCTCATGAGATAGTGAATTGAATGATGCGGACACTTTTGTTACTGGATACATTCTAGTATGTTTCGGCCTTGGAAAGTTTGTATCTGAAAGTAATATGCAACTGTAATTTGTTGATACTAATGTACAAATGTGTTGTTTTAGACTGAAATACTGTTCGATTAAGAACATTCGTGTATTTCTAGCTTGCTATACTATTGTGTGCTTAGCTGTCGTGTAGCTGCTGGTAGTCTACTACTTAAATATAGCGATGCCTTTTCTGCTGGCCTAACATAACCAGAAATCATGATCATAATTAAAAATAAAATTATTTTTTTATTTACTTTCCCTATTAATTAATCAATCAATCAAAGTTTATTGATATAGACCTAAATGACAAGTGTCTCAAAGGGCTGACCTAAATATCTAAAAGTATTCATATTCTCTTCATGTCATATTGTGCTCCTTCCAGCGCTGTTGTTTTTAGGTTAAGTTGTTATCCAATCAGAATTCAGCTAGCTTATGTTGCCATGCTGTGCGAAATCTGCCCGGGGCCTCAGAATCAACAATGCATGCGTCTATGCACTGTAAGTGAACGGGCACATACAGTTGATGGACAGTTGCGATAGCCAATCAGATCACAAGTTTTTGTCAGTAAGGCCTTCTACAAACCCCATTTCCATATGAGTTGGGAAATTGTGTTAGATGTAAATATAAACGGAATACAATGATTTGCAAATCATTTTCAACCCATATTCAGTTGAATATGCTACAAAAACAACATATTTGATGTTCAAACTGATACATTTTTTTTTTTGCAAATAACCATTAACTTTAGAATTTGATGCCAGCAACACGTGACAAAGAAGTCGGGAAAGGTGGCAATAAATACTGATAAAGTTGAGGAATGCTCATAAAACACTTATTTGGAACATCCCACAGGTGAACAGGCAAATTGGGAACAGGTGGGTGCCATGATTGGGTATAAAAGTAGATTCCATGAAATGCTCAGTCATTCACAAACAAGGATGGGGCGAGGGTCACCACTTTGTCAACAAATGCGTGAGCAAATTGTTGAACAGTTTAAGAAAAACCTTTCTCAACCAGCTATTGCAAGGAATTTAGGGATTTCACCATCTACTTATAAGCGGTAGAAAATGGATGGATGGATGGATGGACGGTCCGTAACATCATCAAAGGGTTCAGAGAATCTGGAGAAATCACTGCACATAAGCAGCTAAGTCCGTGACCTTCGATCCCTCAGGCTGTACTGCATCAACAAGCGACATCAGTGTGTAAAAGATATCACCACATGGGCTCAAGAACACTTCAGAAACCTACTGTCAGTAACTACAGTTGGTCGCTACATCTGTAAGTGCAAGTTAAAACTCTCCTATACAAGGCGAAAACCGTTTATCAACAACACCCAGAAACACCGTCGGCTTCGCTGGGCCTGAGCTCATCTAAGATGGACTGATACAAAGTGGAAAAGTGTTCTGTGGTCTGACGAGTCCACATTTCAAATTGTTTTTGGAAACTGTGGACGTCGTGTCCTCCGGACCAAAGAGTAAAAGAAACATCCGGATTGTTATAGGCGCAAAGTTGAAAAGCCAGCATCTGTGATGGTATGGTGGTGTATTAGTGCCCAAGACATGGGTAACTTACACATCTGTGAAGGCGCCATTAATGCTGAAAGGTACATACAAGTTTTGGAGCAACATATGTTGCCATCCAAGCAACGTTACCATAGACGCCCCTGCTTATTTCAGCAAGACAATGCCAAGCCACGTGTTACATCAACGTGGCTTCATAGTAAGAGTGCGGGTACTAGACTGGCCTGCCTGTAGTCCAGACCTGTCTCCCATTGAAAATGTGTGGCGCATTATGAAGCCTAAAATACCACAACGGAGACCCCCGGACTGTTGAACAACTTAAGCTGTACATCAAGCAAGAATGGGAAAGAATTCCACCTGAGAAGCTTAAAAAATGTGTCTCCTCAGTTCCCAAACGTTTACTGAGTGTTAAAAGGAAAAGGAAAGGCCATGTAACACAGTGGTGAACATGCCCTTTCCCAACTACTTTGGCACGTGTTGCAGCCATGAAATTCTAAGTTAATTATTATTTACAAAAAAAAAAAAAAGTTTATGAGTTTGAACATCAAATATATTGTCTTTGTAGTGCATTCAACTGAATATGGGTTCAAAATGATTTGCAAATCATTGTACTCCGTTTATATTTACATCTAACACAATTTCCCAACTCATATGGAAACGGGGTTTGTACAACAAATGACCAACTTTGTGTGCCAATTGGAGGACATTTAGATGTTAACTGCTTGTCCAGCTTTGCTCAAGTAAACATGCTGCAGGACTGCTTGTATCGGAGATTTTAGACACAGGCCGATATCATCTGATTAGTCTTCGCCGATATCGGACGGATATCAATATCGGACGAAGACACTTCTAATTTTTAATCCATTCATTTTCTACCGCTTGTCCCTTTTGGGGTTGCGGGGGGGGGGGGGGGGGGGGGGTGCTGGAGCCTATCTCAGCTGCATTCAGGTGGAAGGCGGCCGGCGTACACTCATCACAGGGCCAACACAGATAGACAACATTCACACATTAGGGCCAATTTAGTGTTGCCAATCAACCTATCCCCAATAAAAACAATTTTAGAACAAATGTTTAGGGACAAAACACGTGTCCACAAATGGTCCATGGGCCGCACTTTGGACACCCCTGGTGTTGAATATGAGCTCATCTTTTATTTCCACCTTTGTAAACTCGTACAAAAACTAAATAATCCAGACACGCTGCTCCGCCTGGACTTTTCAGCTCAGCCACGCTGACTTTGATTGACATGTTCTCGCTCACATTAGCCGCAGATGTTTTTTGGCGCACAGTCTGGAGCCTCGCAAGAAAATCTAACATGTAACAATTTTGTTCAACAACAAATGATGACGTGAACTTTTATTTAAAAAAAACAACAATCACTTTGTGTGGCGTTGCGGCGCATGTGGAAAATGCGCGTTTTTTCTTGCTTGGAGGGAAAAAAAACGTAACTTTCGGCGCTGCAGCGCGACTCACCCCCCCCCCCCCCCCCCCGGTTTGTTTATGTATTCTAACAACAACAAAAACCACTTTAGTGGGGGGTGGTCTTGATTAGGTTGGCTCGGGATGAATCAAAAATGTGGCGCAAATAAATACACAATGAACTTCTCCGAGGGTACACAAACACATCATTGAGTAAACGATTAAAGTAAACAATGGACGTACCTTCCCGGGAGGTTGCGTACTATTTGTTGAGTTAGAAGAAGAAGTAGAAGAAAGCCTTTCTTCCCTCCCCCTCTCCGTCTGCTTTTTGTCTTCCAGGATCCTGAACTTGTGAATCAAATTTCAGCAGGGACAAAATGCGAGGCTTTTCCTCCGCCCACACCACCCCGGGTACCATGTCAAACACCAGATGGAGCAAATAAAGCAAAGGAGCTCCAGCAGGAGGAGGAGGGTATAGTGGGCGGATCGACTCCACGTGTACTATCGATACCACATTATCATCATCTCGGTGTCGATACTTCTAGGATCACTTTGGTTTTATTTTGACAAATATTTTTTTGTTCAGTTATGTCTAATTTTGCTGACAAACTTTAACAGCCAGGTTAGATTTTGATCTTAAATTCTATTTTATTTTGCCTTGTTTAGTTATTTGTTTGTATTATTCATTATTATACATAACTTTGTTATTGTTATCCCATTGAGTTGACTTTTTTCTTGCCCTGATGTGGGATCTGAGCCGAGGATGTCGTTGTTAAAGTTAAAGTACCAATGTTAGTCACGCACACACTAGGTGTGGTGAAATGTGTCCTCTGCATTTGACCCATCCCCTTGTTCACCCCCTGGGAGGTGATGGGAGCAGTGAGCAGCAGCGGTGGCCGCGCCCGGAAATCATTTTTGGAGATTTAACCCAATATCAGCCCTTGATGCCGAGTGCCAAGCAGGGAGGTAATGGCTCCCATTTTTATAGTCTTTGGTATGATTCGGCCGGGGTTTGAACTTACAACTAGGGATGTCCGATAATGGCTTTTTGCCGATATCCCGATATTGTCCAACTCTTAATTATCGATACCGATATATACAGTCGTAGAATTAACACATTATTATGCCTAATTTGGACAACCAGGTATGGTGAAAATAAGGTCCTTTTTAAAAAAAAATAAAAAAATAAAAATAAGATACATTAAAAACATTTTCTTGAATAAAAAAGAAAGTAAAACAATATAAAAACAGTTGCATAGAAACTAGTAATGAATGAAAATGAGTAAAATTAACTGTTAAAGGTTAGTACTATTAGTGGACCAGCAGCACACACAATCATGTGTGCTTACGGACTGTGTCGCTTGCAGACTGTATTGATATATATTGATATATAATGTAGGAACCAGAATATTAATAACAGAAAGAAACAACCCTTTTGTGTGAATGAGTGTGAATGGGGGAGGGAGTTTTTTTTGGGTTGGTGCACCAATTGTAAGTGTATCTTGTGTTTTTTATGTTGATTTAATAATAATAATAATAAAAAAAACATTTAAAAAAACTATACCAATAATAAAAAAAACGATACCGATCATTTCCGATATTACATTTTAAAGCATTTATCAGCCGATAATATCGGCCTGTCTCTACTCACAACTTACCGATCTCAGGGCGGACACTCTAACCACTAGGCCACAGAGCTTGTGCAGTCCTTTGAGACACTCGTGATTTAGGGCTATACAAGTAAACATTGATTGATTGATTGAACTTGTATTGTTTATGTAAAGTAATACATCGGTTTTCATGTTGTCGAGAAGTTTAGGCGAAAATAGAATCGTACAAAAACCAAAGCAATTTTCGCCATCGCCTCTCGCTGTTAATTGGTTCCGGATATGGCCACATTAAGTGAACGCCCATGAGGTAAAAATCATTAAAAACTAATCAAATATTTTCATAGCTGGAGCGTAAAAAAAAGCCCCTTAATGACCTCCTAATACATTTTCCAACACAATGAGAGCTCACTAGACATGGAAGAACACCCATTAGTCACGAGTGGTACACAGGCTCCATATAGTGGTATGCCAAAGAAACACTTGATTAATGTAGTCTTTTATTTTCCTATAGTAAAACAGTGTTACTGTTCAAACTGTGTGTGATTTTATAGTGCTCAAAAATATTAAATATACCTTCAAAAAGTGTACTTAGTTATTAATGAATACGTAGGCCTACTACGCTACTGTATTCTAATGTTGGTCATCATGGTGGTACTTGGAGAGCAAAGTTTTTTCTGAGGTGGTACCTGATGAAAAAAGTGAGAACCACTGCGATATAGTAATGCTGCCAGAGCCAATCAGTGGCCATGTTACTGAACAGCATGCTCTGATTGGTTTGGTCTCATCTAATGGCCAATATTCCTGTCATATTGGTATTTTTCCTTCATTTAGACATTTTTATGCTTGAAAATTCTTAATTTAGGAGTTTAAAAAATTACACAATATGCTTAATTTAAAAAAAAAAGTGTGATGGGGTAAAACCGCAGAATTTTAAGCGCAATGTGGTGAGACGAATGTGTTGTGTTGCGTAATATATTCATTCATATAGTTTATGTAAAATGTGGTACATCACTTTTTACGTTTGTTCCAAAAGTTCAGACAAAAACCAAATCGTACAAAAACAGAAGCAATTTTCCCCGTAAGATATAATGTAAATCCAAACACCGTAGTCTGCTCCAGATACCCAAAACTATAAACGCAAAACACATTTTATTGACAATAAATATATTCCAATGTGAAGTTTATATAAATGATGACTAAAATTGCATCTCTTTTACCTTTATTGAAGACTCTTGTTGGAAAAGACACCAACTTTTGCTAGCAGTTCTTTCTTGACGTGCTCACCACCTTCATAAAACGCTTCTGCATGGGCGTACCATAGTAATAGTATTTTTATACATGACAATTACAATGAACATATACAGTAGCTGTACCCACTCAAAAATGAATGGATGTTTAACTTCTATAAGGAAAAGTTCTGCTTCAGGCCAGTGGAACAATTGGTCATCTTAAATAACTGATGAGTAGATGACTAAAAAGTCACATGACTCGCATGTAAAAAGTGGCATACACACAGAAATAGGGTAGGAATACAAAGTGAACTTATGTACTCCGTAGGGCAGGCCTGGGCAATTATTTTGACTCGGGGGCCACATTTAGAGAAAAAAAAGTGTCTGGAGGCCGGTATATCTATTTTTAGGAACACTAATACATAACCTCACAATAATGTCTGATTGAATGCTAAAAACGCCATGACAGACCACCTTAAAAAGCGTAATGGAATTTTTTTCTTTCTATGAACGATAAAACACTGAATATTGACAAAATATGAATGTCACACCCCCTTTCAATCGACATATTTTACAATCAAGTGAAACGCAACAAAAATGCAACAAACAGTGAAATATGAACGCGAAGGGTACAAAATAAACCCACCTACAATCTGATACATCTGATATATGACTAAGCTTTAGAACTTTGTTGTGAAAATCTCCTTCCACGTCTGTGGAAACGCCTCCCGCCCAACAGTGCTTGGTACCTCGTCTGAGTTGCTGTGACGTCGATTACAATAGTAACTAATTAGATGACCATAGTAACTAATTAGATGACCATAGTAACTAGTATATCATGCAGATTCCAAGCATTGAAAGACTTAGTATAGTTGAAGACTTACGGTCATTAGAAAACATCACTGCACATCATAATGGCAGCTACACTTTACATCTTAAACATCTAAAAAAAATTTGGGAATGTCCGGCGGGCCAGATTGAAAAGCTTTAAGGCCCCCGGGCCTTAATTTGCCCAGGTCTGCTGTAGGGATACACGATGGGACTCCAAGATGACGGTTTGCACCACTTTCTGGGCCAAAAGTGTGAAAACAAAAGGTTATGCTTTTAAGATGAAGTAGTCATCCATCAAGAGTATAGCTGTAGTAACTTTAAGGGCACCCCACAGTGACAAGCCATTGTACTACTGAAGGTGCAATAACTCATGTTTTTGTTCCCACTTAGCTTTTCCATTAGCTGCTCTGTTAGCTTTTTCCTGCTGAACAGGAAGTCAAGTTTTATTTTTACAGACTTGTTTTTTCAAGTTTTTTTTTTTTAAAGAAACCATCCTAGATGAAAAGCAAAGTGAGAGGTCCGAAAACTGTAGCAACAAGCCGAGAACAAATTATGACCCAAGTGCGACGTTGAGAGGACAGAGGAGGTCAAATGTATCATTTCATTTTCACTTGTTTGTTTATGAGCTGTGTTGCTAGATGCCACGACTATTTCACACAAACATGAAACAAACAGACTTTTCAAATTAGTTCCCCCCTTATAAGGGTTTTATTTTATTGGATTAAAATTGGATCTAAAAATAATTGGGGATAAAGTGATGTAATTTGCAATATAACAAATAAATTAAAGAAGGAAAATGATATACTGTACAACATTTCAAGTTTCATCTCAGGGTATTGCCCTGTGGAATGAGTCTTTGGACACGGGGTTTTGGGTGCCTAACAGTGCAGCAGCATGAAATACAGAGGTGTCATTAAGAGTCACCAGTGAGACACAGGAGGCCACTAACACCACCACCACCACCACCACACAGCAGGGGTGCACGTTAGAGAACTGGGAGCCGGTTCTGCTTTCAAAGTCAAAGCAGGAAGAATGCACACATAACCTGCAGGAGTCAAATAGGGTCGTCAAAGTGGAGGTTTGGGGTAAGTGGGAGGATCTGGTCGTGTCAGTCCTCCGACAGCAGCCGGTGGAAGTGGTCCTTCCTCTTCTTCAGCACCTCCCGAAAGTCCTCCTGAAAAAACACAGGAGATTGGATGACAACATGTGGAAGTGGGAAAGAAGCTGCTGCAAGAGATAACCTGCTGTTTTATTCACAACTGTGGGAAATAAAATACACCAGTGAAGTGTAAAGAGTGGAGATTTACAGATAACATTTTTTTTTACTGGGTGTAAAACATGCAGACAAACGTGCAGCACACCAAACTGATGAAAGTGTTCATTATTTTGTAGTGTGCAATGATCGAAAAAGCTTGATCGAGTCAAATCAATCAAACAGAGGACAATTGTAAGTAAGTATGAAAAACACTAACCTATTTATTATTAACCGTCTGGAAGGGACTTGTGCTGTCATTTAGTTGAAGTGAAGTAATAATAGTTTTTTTGAACTGAACTTACAGGCCCTGAGTTGAATAGCCCAACTGATGAAAAAGAGAGGACCTAAATTGGAACCTTGAGGAACACCACTAGTATAACTAAAGAAGTTGAACAAATGACTACTGACTGCATCTGAAGTAAACAAGCTACGACAACAACGTTGTTACATAAATCACATTATTGAAAAAATATATAACTGCCAAAAAGGAGGAAAATTTTGAAAACACGTTTGCTAGCAAGGTTAAAATGTCAATGCAAAGATCAGCCTATGTATTTACAGTGGTTCACGTTCCTCTGTACAACAGAAGCACTCTAGAGTTTTTAGACATTTGATGCAAAAATGTTTGTCTCCCAAGTATTGAACCGAACTCGGGGGCCAGTATGATGTCATTCCCGGGCATGATTTCCCCAGGCTGCCAGTTGAATAGCACAGCCCTAGGGCGGACTCCTGTTGAAGACCTGTTTTAGATACAAGCTGATATAATACAAAACCTGTTTTTTTTCTGATTTTGAACCAATGTCTGATAATATCAGATCGGGACACTCCTAGTTGAAAGTAATAATTAAATAATTATTTAATTAATAATAACATTATTATTAAGTTAATTAGTGATGTCAAAGTTTAGGCTTTTCTCTTTGTGCATTGTTTCTGTTTTTATTTCAAACACTGCAGCCCAGGCCTGTAAACAACAAAAAACGAGTCAAAGGCTGCAAATGGCCTCCAGGCCACACTTTGGACACCCCCGGTGTAAAATGAATATGAAAACAGACAAACCGCTGTAGACAGTTTCTCCATGTACGGGATGAGCTTGTGGAGCTCTCGGTCCTCCGACTCTCCAGACCAGCTCTTGACGGGAAGGGTATTCATCAGCTGCAAAAACAAAATTGAAACCAACTGGAGAAACATCAACGAGATGGATAACAACACATGAGTGTACTACTTACATGGTAGGGGTATGTGTGAGGTGCGTTGTCCAGAACCACAATCTTAGTGAGATCCCTCCCTAGGATGCTGAGATCTTTGACATAGTGCCCGAGGACACAGGCACACTCATCCTGGTAGAGACGGTGGCTGCAATGACAAAATATTAGGTCAACTGAGTTATTTCTTTCTTACAAAATGCGAAGAGTTTACGAAAACGAGTGCAAGCAGATCTTCAGGGAGTATCAATACCGAAAGAGCTTCCTCTGCGGATCCAGGATTTCCAGAATCTTCTCGGCGTACTCTTTCTTTGCACAGGTGTAAACAAAGAGCTGGAACACAAGAACAGATGGAGACAATTCAATACCAGCAACACAACAACAGGCTCAATTTACTGCTTCAGGAATTATTGTATAGTGTGTCTCATACATTCATTTGGTTATGGCGCTACCTGTTCACCCTCACTCATAAACACATTATAATGGGACTGTGTGGGTGTCTGTACAACTTTGTACGGTAGGCGGTGCGATGCATAGTAACTCATCGTACCTACTTAACACACCTCAAACACACCAGGGCTCAGTTGTTCAAAAAGGTGTAGTCTGAATCTAAATGATTCTTATTCGAAATCTCCCTTTTTTGCCATTCAGGATCACGAAATTCGTCTTACATTTATCCCAGTTGTTCAAAGCAGAGGTGGATTGAATTAGTCTGATCCAGATCCAAGCTTTTCAAGATTACCAAATCCGGTGCTCACATTATACTTCATATTACTTTGAAAGCTGCTAGGTGTGTAAAAAAAGCTGGAAGAATAGCAAGGATGGGGTCACTCAAAGTGTATTTAAAAGAAACAAAAAGAAAACGGAAAGTAGTAGTAGTATACCCTATTTTCAATATCTTTTGACGTCAGACAATATCTGCCCCATAACAAAGTAAAAAAAAAACAGCAAATACCAATTATATACATAGCATGTGCTTCACATTCAAACTTTTTTGGAATTTTGCATATCATTCACAATCCTTATGAGAGACAAGAATGTATTTTTTCATTGCATTCTAACTCCTAAATTAATGTAAATAAAAGTCAGCTAACAATGGAGTCAATGGGCACCAATAAACCCATGAAAAAAACATGCCAAAAGCACAAATACTCCATTTACATTTTGTGACCTGAATATTGACCAAGTATTAACGATATTGTTATTATAAGCAGTAACGTTAAGAACCTACTTTTAGTGACGCATTGATCACAGAGAGGTAACTAGCTTATGCTGCTGTATTGACATCATCAGCCGGTGAGCTGATGCATCGCATGTTAGACTTAGACAAACTTTAATGATCCACAAGGGAAATTGTTCCACACAGTAGCTCAGTCACAATGATGGAAAGTGTAAGGATGGAAAGAACAATGCAGGTATAAATAGATAAATAGTACTTTATTGTAGACTAAATATAGCGAAATAAAATATAACATATACACGTAATATTTACATAATATATGTAACGTATACTATATATACTGATATATTATGTCTATATCATATATACAATATATAACAATTACCATGTACAATATTACAGTACATGTGACAGCTGCAGCATAAAATAGAGAGTAAATCCAGCAGAAAATAGAAAATAGACATTAAAAACAAAAATAAGTAGCTAACATAGAAGGTGTCAGATAATAGACTGATATAATCTATTGCTGTATGGCTGGTGTATTAGCTGGTGAAAGTTATTTCTAGATTATAAATCATGCCTCTCACTTGGATAGGAGAAGGATGTGGACATCAACCAAGAAGTTGGTCAACGTTGACAGACAACCCAGATCCTGAGATGGCGAGAAAGTCACGAAAAGACAATTGTTTTGCACTCACCTTTTTTTTCCAACCCTTTGCGAGGGCTATGATTAATTCTTCATCTAAACGGTAATATATGGCTACCCCATTAGTTGGCATCCTAGTGAGAGCAGATATTGTACAAGAAGTCTTTGTTTTATCATGTTGTTTGGCTCTCACGAAGTCTGCAGTGAGTAGTTAACAGTGTTGAAGAAAAAAAGCAAACGTTGTGATGAGTCTATGAAATTAATGCTTAAAATGGGCAAAGCGAAGGCTAGCGTCTTTTCGTGTCGTCCTCTGCAATTTCGGGTCCTAAATGGCTGTCAAAGTGTACCAACCTGTTGGAATACCTACTTACACTTCTTCTGTCCAGGTGAGATGCATGATTTATGATCTAGAATAAACTTACAGGGAGCTAGGAAGCGGAGAATCAGCAGACCACCCTATGATGTAAACATAGGGACAGCTGGTAGAGAACATGGCGCCGCTATAAATACTTTGTCTGCTTTAGCGCTTATAAAAACAATATCACTAATCATTGGTTAATATTCAAGTCACAAAATTTAAATGGAGTATTGTTGGCAGTATTTGAATGGTTTTATGGGCGGAATATAGGACCTTAAAATTGTATTTATTTACTAGCAAGCTGGTCTCGCTTTGCCCGACATTTTTAATTCTAAGAGAGACAAAACTCAAATAGAATTTGAAAATCCAAGAAAATATTTTAAAGACTTGGTCTTCACTTGTTGAAATAAATTCATTAATTATTTTACTTTGCTTCTTATAACTTTCAGAAAGACAATTTTAGAGAAAAAATACAACCTTAAAAATGATTTTAGGATTTTTAAACACATATACCTTTTTTACCTTTTAAATTCCTTCCTCTTCTTTCCTGACAATTTAAAACAATGTTCAAGTAAATTTATCTTTTTTATTGTAAAGAATAATAAACACATTTTAATTTAATTCTTCATTTTAGCTTCTGTTTTTTCGACGAAGAATATTTGTGAAATATTTCTTCAAACTTATTATGATTAAAATTCAATCTAGAAAATCTGTAGAATCAAATTTAAATCTTATTTCAAAGTCTTTTGAATTTCTTTTATAATTTTTGTTCTGGAAAATCTAGAAGAAATAATGATTTGTCTTTGTTAGAAATATAGCTTGGTCCAATTTGTTATATATTCTAACAAAGTGCAGATTGGATTTTAACCTATTTAAAACATGTCATCAAAATTCTAAAATTAATCTTAATCAGGAAAAATGACTAATGATGTTCCATAAATTCTTTTTTTAATTTTTTCAAAAAGATTCGAATTAGCTAGTTTTTCTCTTCTTTTTTTCGGTTGAATTTTGAATTTTAAAGAGTCGAAATTGAAGATAAACTATGTTTCAAAATTTAATTGTCATTTTTTTTCGTGTTTTCTCCTCTTTTAAACCGTTCAATTAAGTGAAAATATAATTAATTATTAATAATAACATAGAGTTAAAGGTAAATTGAGCAAATTGGCTATTTCTGGCAATTTTTTGAAGTGTGTATCAAACTGGTAGTCCTTCGCATTAATCACTACCCAAGAAGTAGCTCTTGGTTTCAAAAAGGTTGGTGACCCCTGGTATAGACCATCGACCATATAATCATAATTTACTTGGTATTGTTACGGTCAATATTTGGATCGATCGGCTCACCTTTGTTTATTCAAGAGCTCTAGCTTGCAGTTAGCCTATCGTCCTACCGTATGTAGACTAGCATGTTTAGCTATTCCTTGTCGTCTGGGGATGAT
This sequence comes from Entelurus aequoreus, assembly GCF_033978785.1. Lineage (NCBI taxonomy): Eukaryota > Metazoa > Chordata > Actinopteri > Syngnathiformes > Syngnathidae > Entelurus > Entelurus aequoreus. Next base: position 23,536,144 of record NC_084749.1, read on the forward strand.
ACTTGGAAGATAATTAATCTATTTGCTGTAATGGAGGCGAGCATTGCTGACTTAGAAGTGGCTTTGTACTGTGGAGGGATGTTAGCCGCTAGCAAGAATGCTACAGTGTGTTGAGGACGCTTTTGTTTGCTTGTCGCTGTCAAATTTGCGTGACAGTTACACAGCTAGAATGTGTCATTAACATGCATTATCACAATATAAATAAATTTATATCCTTTAAATCGTGTATCGTCTATATCCGTCAACCCTATTAGATAGTCTATCATTTCAACTGTATGGTATAAAAAAGGGGTTGAAAAATTCTCCAAAAAAAAATGTATATCTACTGCATGATGAATGCTATTTTAGTTCACCATTTAGAATTTGACTTAAATTATTTTTTTTTTCCTGACATGCAAGACAAACTGCTGGGATCAGAATAATCCAGAATTTTTTGGATCAAAGTTATCCCAAACCTATTAAAAAGTTTTGTACAACACAAATTGAGGGATTGATTCAGGTGAAAACCAAAATGGGATTATGTGATCTAATCTGATTTCAGAATCCATTTTTGGTGTTGAACAACCCATTTTCAAGATTTGATCCAATTCATTATCCAAAATCCAATCAGATTTCCTGTGAACATTTGGGCCCTGGCATGTACGGTAGTAGAAGTATCTCACCCTGAACAAAGACTGCATTGTAACAACAGCACCCAACTCTAAACAGTGCACTAACAACATGAGGTTGGTTTGCTAAGGTTATCTAAAGCTACCGTGACTGACTCAAATATTTACATGCACATTTTGTTGCTATGGATTCAAAGCAGGACATGAATATGATCAAATATTGAAAAAATTAGACACAGGGAACATGGAAACCTACCTCATAGACTTTTGCCACGGCCTGCAGAAACTCTGTTAAATGTGGTCGCAGGATCATGTAAACCTGTTAGCAACACACCAGTCAAGTGGGAGTCAGTCTTTTACCAGTTTTTACGACAGCACAGGACAAAAAACATTTTTGATAGAAATAAAAATATCTAAAAGCGCCCTCTTTTGAAACTATAACAAAATGTGTCTTTTCAAAATGCAAATTGAATTAATTTATAAATGTATTTTTTTCTTTGTTGACTTTATTATATTCTGTCTGTCTCAGTTACAATAAACATACCATAAAAAATGAGTACTTCGTATAGTGGTAAACCTACACAATCTTAATTTTCCGCACTACACAGGGTCTTCTCAATAACTCATACTACGGTGCAGAAATGCTTTCATTTGGTTAAATTCTGACAAACAGGCCCCAAAAAGGCTCAGGAAGCTTTTGCAACTCATCAGCTGTTAAAAGCACAAATCAGTAGTTTGCAAAATCATACTTTTTCTTTTTTTTGCAAGATGTTGAATTTTGGATTTTTATTAGCTGTAACCATCAAAATCATTAGGAAATACACCATTTAATTATTTTCCAGTGTGTAGTGAATTTATAGAATATAAGAGTAGGGCTGCACATTTATGGACAAAATAATCATCAGGTTTTTATTTTTTTAATCAATAATGAACCCCTAATTCATTATGTTAGGTAAAAATTAGGGAACGGGAGGGGGGTGAGTGAACGTGACGTCAAGTAATTTGTAATGAAAGTCAAATTTAAAGGCAAAATAAACATTTGTCTTTTGTTCATTATTAGTATTAACATTACAGCTTTTTTCCCCCATAACATGATTCCTTTAGCTTTATTCATCCCTTTTTGATGGTTTTCTTTGGGACCATAAAAAAAGAATCAAGATTAAAATTCAATAGGCCTTAAAAGTGTGACATAGTAAACGCAATGCATTGTGGGTCTTAAAGGCGTTTAAATAGCTTATTTACACAGCTGAATACAAGACTGTGCTAAAGTTTTGTTCATTTCTTTAACAAGTTCAAAACATTCCACAAAAATGTAGCACCGTTTATCGTTGACATGATCGCTTCAAGAAAAAAACCGATTTGGTCAGATTTTTTTCATTTCCAGCGTGAAAGCAAATCAAGGAACTTGGGTTAGTGAGCTAATAAAGAGACGGTGAATAGCCTGGATAGCACCCGTGAGATTATCAAACATTACTTTTAATGTCATCACCTGGTACATGTTGGTGTGTTCACGGTATTTTCAGACTGGTAAGTTTGAATCAAAGCATGTTTTATTCAGTTCCACACATGGCATTTAGTAGGCGGTTATCGTAGGGCTGCATAATGATCTAAATTTTCGCAGCTACGGTGAAATTAGGGTGATAGTTGGCAATATTAACATTTAAAAAACAGGTTCTGCTGCATTTCAAATCAAGCATGTTCACAACCAACAGTCAGCCAACCACCAAGGGGCGACCGACAGTAGACTCATGTGAGAGCGAGTAAGAGTGAGTGACAACAGAAGTTGAAGGTAGATCAGCCATGCCTCGCTATTCTCTAGGCACTCCCGCTCGTTTCCCAATGACCCAACAATAAACACACATGGTGTTCACATCCAAACAAATTATTGAGTTGCGAAGACACGATAAGCATAAACAACACTTATTTTCTTTTCTCAACTGCTATTGTTTGCCCGCACTGAAAAGCTGGTTGCCATCAGCGCACAGCTCCGACGAACAACCACAAAAACAGGAGTGGCCAAAATACAGACGACTGTCAAATCAACCGTGCACCGATGGACACCGTATCCACCCACTTCTCAAAGACACACCAAAATACGAACGTAATGTTTTATTTGGACTAAGACAAATATCCTAAATATACTGTGAGCAGTACAATGAATGTGTTCCTTTGTATGTGCCTTTCAAACATTTTTTCTACTTGCTTGCACTTTATGATCACATTTTGCAATGGTATATTTTTATAGTACTTAGCCTTTTGTCCTTTGTACATTTTATTTTATTATTATTTTTATAGTTTCATTTTGAAATAAAAGCTAAATTCACATACTGTTTGAAATAGAAAGTGCAATAAAATAGTTAACAGAAAATAATCGTGTTTTTTAATATTGATGAAAATAATCTTGATTATTATTTTGGCCATAAACGTGCAGCCCTATGTTAGCGTTAGCCAAGCTAGCTGCGGGCTACAAACAACATACAGTATCTTGGAAAAAAGCATGTTGTCTCTTACTTTTGGTGATGGGTAAGCACACAAATGAATGAGTATTATTTTCAGAGCAGTAAAGCAGTGATCAAAGTATTTAAAAGTAATACCTGGCTTCTTTTTTCAGGGAAACCTGCTTATGCAATGAGGCTGAGCTCCCTCACATTCTGTCGGAAACTAAAGAGATGAAAGCCGTAGATTACGCTTAATTTGAACGGGGGACAACGAGCCTTAAAGGGGAACTGCACCGTTTTTGTAAATTTTGCACAATCTTTAAGAGAGACAAGGGGACTCAAGGTTTTTTTTCGTATTCTAATATTTGTAAAAATTGGGTTGTTCTAGGTAGCTAGCAATGCAGCGAATGGGAGCAATCCATTCTGCCTCTAAGTCAGTTTAAAAATGCATTCAGAAACCAGCAACAGTACTTAATTTACGTTCCGAATCGGTAACCTGTATATTAACCAAGCTGTGGCGACATTGTTATTGAAAGAGCGAACACTGAGGAATACTTTTTCTAGCTAGCAAATGTGTCAACAGCTGAATGGCTTTTGAGTTTGTAATACACAACACAAAGCGATTGGACACAAATCTGTACTGACTGAAAAACATGACCACACAGCTAGCCCTACAGCATATGTACTGTAGTTGAACGATGATGAGCTGCATGTACCATGATCAATATTATAGAGACTCACTCGATGGACAGTTTCCCGTTTTGTCCAGCTAGCCGGGGAAATTTTTTCCAGATAGTTTTGGTAAGCACTCCATTTCTGTCTGCATAGCTTGGCTCCAAGTTCCACATTTATAGCGTCAAAGTCACACCGACCTCACTCCCTCAGCTTCCGTCTGATCCAATGTTTCAGCCTTTCTTCTCACTCGCTAAGCTTCTATAACCAGCAATTCATCCTCCGTAATTCAGCGCCACAAATATAAGGTTGGGAATCCTTGTTTGTCTAAAATTAGTCGTTTTCGTTGTCTGTTGCCAAGTCTGCCATAATTAGAACACACGCAAGCGTTTGTTTCCGAAAGTACAGTAGAACACACATTTATTGCTGGGAGTCATAAGAGTGCTACTGCAGAAACAAAAATAAATGCGCTGAGGAATTCCATGAAATGACCAAAATACTGTAAATATTGTACATATTACATATTATTATGAATGTGTCTGCAGGTATGCGTACGCGCCAAAAAATCGGAATGCGTAATGTCGATTGAATTACCCCATGCATATGCGTACGGTACATGACTGTCACGGTATCAACAGGACTACCTCATTTCATCTACACATGTTTCTTATCATCAACTAAATGCCGAAAAAAAACCAGACATCAAGCCGTTTCTCTGGCGTTTCACCACCGGCAAAGAAACGTCAACTGGAACCAGAGCAATATGTTATATGAAGCCTATATGAAGCCTGTATAGCCTATATTATTCACGCACTATTTACTAGTGATGTGCAGAAAATGTGGCCACCGAAAAACTTTGATGAACTGCAATCAAGACGCATCCGAGTGTCTGGAGCCTCAGCGGTAAGACAAGGCTTTGCCCGCTTGGCCGCTTTGCTGCACCTTTGCTGCGGCGGATGGCGGCTTGGGTGATGGGGCGGCGGCTCTACATTGGCGAAATGCGCACAGCCACGCTTTGCACTCCAGCCAGATCCACCCAGCCATTAGAGCCAATCCTTGTCCTGAAGTTATGGACTTCTCTTACCCGCATTGTTGTTACAAGTGATGCCAGATATACAGCAGTGGCAATTGCGAAAGTCTTCAAGGAAGTTCAGTTTCCCCCCAAAATAAAAAAGTTGTCAAATATGTTCTTTTGTGTTTGCATTTCATTGACTAAATGCATTGGGATGCGTTTAACTTTTGTTTAGAGCACAGTGTTGCAGCCAAATTAGACATTCATTGGATGAATGCTCGACTTTGTCCTGCCCACCAATGCTGAGTGAATGAATAAGAGTGATCGAACAGGGGTCGCCGGGCTTCCGCATGATTTGCTGACCTGTCTGGGCTGAATCCCTTTTTGATAGACAGCAAAATGAATGAATCAGCAATCTTGAAATATAAAACACTGCCAAAACACTTTTCAACTTTCATTCCGTTGTTCCTGTTGATATGGAGTTTATTATATATTATTTTTAGTTAAGTTTTCTTTGGAAAATCTAGCATGTTTATATCTTGTATCTATTATTGGAGACTGTACTCGTGTTGAAAGAGTAGCCAAAAAAACAGCTTCCCCTACTTGAAAGACCAGCAGCTGCCACTTACAACCCGTGTTACATTGTACAATAACAACAATTCTGAAAAATACAGCAAAACGATAATAAAAATATGTTAATACTAATTACCAAAAACAAAGACTTGTTTTTAAATGTATGTAAATTACGTTTACCGTTAAAATTTTATTTATATATATATATATATATATATATATATATATATATATATATATATATATATATATATATATATATATATAATGTGTGTACATCATCTACAATTATCTTGTGTGATGACTGTATTATGAAAATAGTATATATCTGTATCATGAATCAATTTAAATGGACCCCGATGGACTTATTCGGGTGTTACCATTTAGTGGTCAATTGTACGGAATATGTACTTCACTGTGCAATCTACTAATAAAAGTTTCAATCAATCTATCAATCAATCAATGCAAATTATGACGTCACATTGACCACACCCCCAGCAATGCCCCCACCGCCACATGTAAATTGCAAGCTGGGGGAAACCCTAATAAGGGGTGAGTACCAAACACCATCTGCTGGTACTCACCCGAGTAGCTCACAATAAAAGTTGTGTGCACCCCTGATTGTAACAGGTTGATGGAGAGTTTTGAAGTAGTTTTAAAGGGCTTTGAAGACCACAACGCTGACTCCCAAAAAACGACGTGTGTTCTTTTCTCTCATAATGATTGATTTCAAACAAAAAAGTGCAGTTTCCTTTTAATAGACTTTGCTTTCTGAAATCAAAACTGACTCCGTTGACAAAATATAGACAATCTCTTGTCCACTGGATGTGCTCATATGGATCAATTCTACAAATGTTCCTTTTTGTATACAGTTTGCCTCAATATGGCCCGTTGATTTTTTTGTTTTGTACATTTCATTTTAATCCAGTTTGTTGCGCTCTTTCACATTATTGTGGTTACAGTATTACAATATAACCATGTAAACAAAAGCTTTGGCCAACAAATATGGCCACCGCAGAACCACAATGCATTGTGAAATCGCGTGCCATTTGGAGCCCTAATAATTGTGCAGCCTTAGAGTTCTACTTTTTGAATTGCAGTACTGAAATAAATGCATTTTTTTTTTAAATATTAAAATGTATCAATATGCACCATTTTTTTAAATGCTGCCTTCAAGTACTGCACTAAAGCGTCAACCACAATAAAATCCTGTGTAACCATAAGTCAACCACCATAGCCCGACATGACATCTCCAATCCTAACTGAGTTAGTGAGTGGGAGGCTCACCTTGTACTGATTATCCTGGAAAGCTGTGTGGAATGTGTATTCTGCATTCTCAATCACATTCAGAGAGCTGAACACCAGTGTTTCCTCCTGAAAACAGAACAATCTTAGATAAAAAAATTTAAGATACACAATTACACATAGACACAACCTGTAAATCTTGAACTAGATTAGGGAACTTTTACTATTGAACTGTAATTAAGGTAAGGCCACAGCCAAAAGGTTCCTATGGACGAAGAGCATTATAGTGCAGATGGTGGAACTCACCAGGTCTAACACCAGCGTGGCCTCAGGGGTGCTCCTTGTTTTTGGAGGGATGTCAGGCAATCTGGGCTGGGAATATTGGGACTGTGATGGCAGGTTCTTAATGAAAGTGAAGCTAGAAAAAAAAAAATTATTAGATGCAGGGGTGTCCAGATCCAATATACACCAAAAAAATGTGTAGCGGAATATATTGGCATGGATATAAAATATTAGCCTTTAACATAAGCAGTCCATTCCAGTTAGCACTCCAACAATTCACTCTGGCAGTTATTGCATAAACCACGTAATCACAAATATGTTTTACATTTCTTTCCCTTACTGTATCGTAAATGAACCAAATCAATTTTCCTTCATGTCCTTGTATTTCTTTATCAGTATGGATGTAAAATGGGTCTTAAATTGTATTCATTATAGTCTTGCATAAGACCTGCAAGGACCCTGACTACAAAATAAGTAATACATGTTGGTATGATTTCGTATCGGATTGACATCAGTATCAAAAATTATTCAAGGTTGCAATATCTGTATCGTATCGGAAGTTAAAAAGTTGTATTAGAACACCCCTAATTACTGTAGATGTGTTGGTGATAGTGAAGAATGAATGAAATCATCATACAATATATTTGTGTTATTGTTAGGAGATAATGAAACTTTAAAAAGCAGTAAAACAAGATTTGTGATACACTTACGGACTGAAGATGTGGTCGTCGTCCTCTCCCACCAGAAGTTCAACGGAGCCATAACCAAATACCCCTTGTTCAGGGCTCATCAACACATTATTTTCTGTGCTCTTGTAATCTGGATTAAAATAAACAACAAAAAAACATTTGCATACTGAAATAACAAAAAGCATATTCTCTTGCTTAATAGTGTTCACCACAAACCACTGATTTACGTACAAGAGACTAGTGAATGAGATAAAAAAAACAAAAGTCAAAGAAGATGTAATACTTGATGGAAGATTTAGGTCCAAAGTAGGGTAAAATAGTTCAGTAATGGTGAAGTTTATTTTATTTAACACTAAGTGGAAGCACAGGCTCGGAAGCGAAAGACTGCCCAGCATATTGCAGTGACTCTGTGTCTTGAACCAAATAAATAAACAACCACGATTTATACTGCATATATACACAATACATTTAAAGGACAGTTTCCCAAACATTCAATTATTTGTGGATGCCAAACACAAACTGAGTTGGTACTACCAGTTGCCTTCGGTCATAAAAATATAACTGGACTGTGAGTATCAGCTCTGTACAGTTGATGGTATTGTAAATTTGTTCTAACACACCTCATATGTAGTAAATCAGCCTGTCAAAAAGTGTTGCCAATTTAGCGACTTTGGCACTATATTTAGCGAGGGTTTAAGTCTTCCCCCAGATTTTGTATTATTTGTTTTAAAAAAAAAACAACTAGTGATATATCTAGCGACTTTTCTGGTGTTGTTGGTAGGGATGATGTTTGATAAGAAATTATCGAGTTTGAGCCTATTATCGAATCCTCTTATCGAACCGATTCCTTATCGATTCTCTTATCGAGTCCAGATAGGTTGTGGTATATGGAAAAAAACCACACAATAATTGGTTTAACAAAAGCTCACTTATATTATACAAGAAAACAATTTAATATAATAAATAAATAAATATTGACTGTTACCCCCCTAAAAAAATAAAATCAAATAAATAAATATTGACTGTTGTTACCCAAAGTATATTAAGTGGGATTTTTCAGAAAAACAAATATATACAGTAACACAAAAACAACCTGTCTCTGTGATCACTATAGGTGTATAAATTATAATATAGTGTTAAATAAAATCAGTCCTTTGGGCACAAAACTGAAAATAATACAGTTCTCCAAAAAGTGCACTTCTGCTGCTATTTGACATAACTGTTTGTTATGATGCTTTGACATTTTTGCACTTTATTTCTTTATTGAAAGAAAATTCTATGAAGAGAAAAGTTGTTTGCAAATGTGGTTACAATGCTAAAAAATGAAAAGTTAAAGCTAAAAAAAGAAATACACTTTGAGTTACCATTATTTCTTTATAGGGGGAAAGATGTTATGAGCTGGGGAATATAACAACTACAATACCCAGCATGCAACGGGAGTGACGAGCATGCGCGGTAGCCCCGAAAAGTGTTGCATGTCTTCACGTATGAATGAGGTTATGAGCACGCTGTGAAAGTAAACGTCAAGAACTCAGCCAACACGCCTCGTCTGCATTATTTATAATTAGACAGACAACACATATACAGTGTGATTTGGTTTTGTTTACAAGGAAAGAAAAACAAAAGTTAAAAAATGGAGATGTGTTGTATATATATGTATGTGCTGCGGTTGCTTTAAGAACGTTGCGACAGCTGCCGTAAAGGAGGTGCGTTGCTATGTTTCCGGTTGGTCGTAAAAGTGTTCGTCATGCGTTTGTAGTCTGCTAAATCTCTCAGTAAAGTTATTCATTGGATTATACATTTTGTTTTGAACTTTATTACACCTTGGAGCGCTTTTTCCCGTCCATTTTTTTCCTGCTTTCGCTATCTGCGCCTAATGACTGAGCTACGTAACGTCATTTCTTGTGATGTCACACGGAGCATTTCTGGTCGGGACTGGATTCGTTCCGAGGGATTCGAATAAAGAACCAACTCTCTTTCTTTACTATAGTGGTCTCGATAACGGGTACCGGTTCTCAAAAAGGGATTCGAGTCCGAGAACTCGGTTCTTTTCTTATCGAACAACCGGGAAAACCGGTTTCGAGTATCATCCCTAGTTGTTGGACACTTTATGAGTCTAACATGAATGGACATATCCCCTTTTCGCGTGTGGCCAATGTTACCTAAAAAAACCCCCACAAAAAATAAAGAAAATAAACTTACATTTTATTTTTAAATCATATTTGCTTTGATTTTGTTTAGGGATGCACAATACTTTTTTTTTCAAACATAACTTACTGCTTCTCAAGACTGATCCTTATTTATGTCTATTATTATGGATGGGTGGATTTATTAAATGAAGATTTGACTGTAGTTTGTGCACACCTGGAGGTAAGAAAGAGTGAAACAATGAATGATTTGACAAACAGTACCTGTGGAGTGTCCGCCCTGAGATCAGTAGGTTGTGAGTTCAAACCCCGGCCGAGTCATACCAAAGACTATAACAATGGGACCCATTACCTCCATGCTTGGCACTCAACATCAAGGGTTGGTATTGGGGGTTAAATCACCAAAAATTTATCCCGGGCGCGGCCACCGCTGCTGCCCACTGCTCCCTTCACCTCCCAGGGGGTGATCAAGGGTGATGGGTCAAATGCAGAGAATAATTTTGCCACACCTTGTGTGTGTGTGTGACAATAATTGGTACTTTAACTTAACTTAAATGTGTCCTAATTATAATTTGACATCACTACTATGACTGAGCTAACGTTACATCCATAAATCAGTGTGCTGATTAAAGATGGATATTTTAACCAGTAATAGTGCCAAATCTGCAGTTTAAAAATGGGGCCCAAACTGGTAATTAAAAAAAGTGTAAGAACATGCACATTTTTGTAAAAAACCTAAAGAAAATGCCTTTTTAATTTTATGGAATGTTGTGCCATTTGAGTTGAACATACTAGTAACTTAAATACTTCAGTGATATAAACTGAATGATAACCAACTAATACATTAAAAAATAAGAAATACAATCCATAACAAGTCATCATAATTATTGAAGCAATACAGAACATGGAGAATGTGCCAATAACAACTTACTTGAGTTGAGAATGTTTGATGCACAAAATTCCGGGTGTTCCTGAATGCAACCTCGCTCGTTACAGTCATGTGAAAGTGTTGTGTTGTTTTTGTTGTGGCTACTGTTTAGGCCAGTGCTGCGGTGCCGTTGGCGTGTGGCATTACAGTTAAAAAAACAGCGTCAGACTGTGTGCTTTTGTCAGGACGCTTCATTACTAACAAGGATGTTACTTGCACAATTTTACCGCTAAGCACTTGTTGCAGGTGGTCTGCATTCACTTAGCAACGGATTTAGGCACTGATAGCTACTGTTTTTTCCGGGTTTGATACTAGTAGCTGGCTCGTGAGGTTTGATGTGTCGAAAACAGGTGGGGTTTCTCCCCCCCACCCCCCTCCCTGAGTATTTGCAGGGTATCTGGTTTGATAGCCACACGAGATGTCTTCCTCTAATGAGCAGTGAGGTCCGGTGATCTTAGGGGCAGTATGGAACATCCGAGATAGGAGTGCTTGATATGTTCACCCAAACCCTTCTACACCACAGAATGGGTAATATCACTTCACTGGAGTTTTAAAAAATAATAATTTTTTATCAGTTATCTGAGCTTTTTTTTAAAAAATTTGTTTTCGGGCTACTAGTGTGATGTCACAACTCCTAATATCAACCTGATATCAACAGTACACACCTATTTTTCATGTTTATTGCTCACGGCATTCTTAAAAATTAGCTAAGAAAAAAAAAATTAAAAAACATAAAAAGCTAGCAGGCATGATAATGTGTCTTTAATGGAGGATGGTGCAACTGTGGCTTTTACTCACTCTCTTTGCTTGGTGTGAGGAATCGTACAATGGGGGTGTAGATCTTCCTGGATGTGGAGTTATGAGGAGAGACGGGGTCTATCTCAGACAGTATGTGCTCAGGGTGCGAGGTAGGCCTGGTCGGAGTCTTGAAGGCTAAATTATGACAAAAAGTGACAGGATGTGAGCAAAAGTATTTGGGTGTATAATCACAATGTAAACGTTTTTTTGGGTGCAGAGCAAAAATATCACCTGCTTCGGTGTCATCTGCAGCAATGGCTCGCTTTCTTGGCCGACCACGGGGCAGCGGTCGCTTCGTCATGGTGGGAATATCTTCAGCATCATGTGTCTCTTCAACCTACACAGAAAGTTGATGCCATCTTTCATCATTGACCACTTACATTCATTTTTACAAACAATAGGTTATGAAAGCAAGTGTGTGAATAAATAATTGTTGTGGATGTTAGGATTTTTCAGTCAAAACATACATTTGGTGTAAGGCTGCAGCTAACGATTATTTTTCTATCGATTAATCTATAGATTATTTTTTCGATTAATCGGTTAATCTATAGATTTTTCCGATTAATCTATAGATTATTTTTCCTTTTACCAATTATTTTTTTATTCAAAATGAAGATGAAAAAATAAATGTAGGCCCGTTTTTTCAAAAGGCATGGCTTTTATTTACAAAAAAAAAGAAGTATGGCCACTCAGTCAACATTGACAACAACATGACTAAATATTCTGTAACAATGTAAACATTTAAAACTTTTAACATTTAACAAAATTAAAAGTAGCTTATTTGCTTTTTAATGTGCAAATATAAAAGTCAACATCCAGTGCAAATCTTAATATTCTGCAATAGTATAAGCATTTCAAAAGTAAAAGTATTGCTTATTTTGCTTTAAAATGTGCAAAAATAAAGATAAACATCCAATACAAAAAAGTGCAAAACGAAATATTCTGGAGCACTGTAAACATTAAGTATTGCTTTTAAAATGTGCAAAATAAATATCCAGTCCAACACAGTACACAATAACCAATTCTACTCATTCCAGTGAGTGTCTAACAGTTGTAATGAAGAAAGGTTAGCATGTCTACATGCTTTGGTTCTTTTCTTGTTTACAATATTCCCAGCAGCTGAAAATAGGCGCTCAGAAGGGGTCGATGTGGCTGGAACTGAGAGCTAATTAGCCTTCACCTCAAGCCAGGATTGCGAGTGAGCTGAGCTGCAGTTTAAGTTTCTAGAAGGTCAACGGGCTCATAGTGATGTTACTAGTAGTTGACTGGGAGGTGTTTATTATCATTTGGGGAGAGTCCGCTGCCTGATGCTCACCTGCTAAACACCTATCTGCCCCACGCTGAAGCGCTGACTACATGCGCTCTGAATACGCACTGCTGATTGGCTGATAATGCTTCGTGTGTACCAATCAGATGGTTGTGTGGGCGGGACAATGCTGCGTGCGGAGACAGAGGCAGACGGAGCAAAGCAGCTTGTTAAGACTTTAGCTTTAGCTTAGAAACTCGTTCGGTACACCCCCGTACCGAACCGAAAACCCCGTACCGAAACGGTTCAATACAAAACACGTACCGTTACACCCCTAGCAGATACAAATGACACATTCATGTTTTTGTGTAATGATGACAACGTATGCTCGCGCGGACGATTGACTAGTTGATGGTTTTCTTTTCAAATGTTCGTTCATAGCCGTTGTGCTGCTATGATAGGCCATTTCCGCTCGACACAGTGTGCATACAACAACATTATTAGGCCGTTTATTGAAATACTTCCACACTTTTGACCACTTTTGGCATGCTTTTCCCCCCTCGCTCGCACCGCTCGCATCGTCTTCTTTGATCGTCTGCTTTGCGCTTCGCCATGACGGTAGTGTGACGTCATTATGCGACGCGTCGACGCACAAAAACGGCGTCGACGTATTTACGTAACCGATGACGTCGACTACGTCGACGCGTCGTTTCAGCCTTAATTTGGTGTATGTGTTTATTGGTTGTGGTGTGATGCATGCATTAGGGCCGCAATTAGTATTTTGTTGCTTTGATGTTTTGTTAATGAGTTTAATTAAATGTATAAACTGCAGATCGCTTCAATGGAGCACACATGAGCGAGGTGATAACAATACATTTAAAAACAATAGCGATAAACAAAATTCAGTTTTTCTGTCTTGTTTTTAATTCCGTTTTTAACCTTTTAACCTCAAAGTTAATGATTGTAGTGCGTACATAGCCCTGAGCTGTCAAATCAATTACTCAAAAGATAAATGAAAAAAATAAAATAAAATGCAGTGTGTGTTTGTTTTCTTCTTCTCTTGCTTCCAAATATGGTTTAAGAGGGTTCACTGTGCATCGTTCTCATCAACTGAGTGTTTTTTTTTTTCAATAGCAGAATTAAATGAACAGAGCCTCGTTAGTCATCCACCATCTTTGTCCCGGGGGGCGGAGGCAGGACCACTAGCTTGCACCAACAGAGCCTCCCTGGACGTTAATGAGAAGCAGCACCAAGTAACAATAATTAAGAGGAAAAAAGACAATTTTAAAGCCAAATGTCCCTGTGGGAATATTTCCGCTTTAAACCGAATGAGCAGCATGAGTCCATCAACACAGACGAACAAGCCAGTATGCCGAGATCGTTGGAAAGCGATGGCAACAAAAAAACACCCAACAAGTTTTACAACGGGAGCAAAAGACGCTGAATGCAAAATGTTCACTATCTACTGAATTGCAATGTTTGCTAACACAAATTCAGGGTCCATTTCATTTTTATAGCCATTTAAATATTTAGGACAATTATAAGTTACTGACCTTCCAAATACAAAAATAAAACTGGTAAAAACAAATACTATAGTAATGAGTATGTTGATTGCATTTGAAAAAGTTACTTGCATTTTTTATTATTATATATTATGATTACATTAGTAATAAATTTGGCATCAAAATAATGCTGAAAATAATTTATTGGCAATAATTTGTGGGACAATATATCATCCAGCAGGTTGAAGCCGATTCCGTGGTCTGCCCTGGGACCAGTTGTCCCTACCACTAGGGGCGCTACTGAGACTGGTCATGGCCAATGGCACAGCTGTTGTCCCCTGTTGACTTTACTATTTCCTTTTGGCAGCTCCATTAGCTGGATATATGTTGGAGATCATATTATTTTGCCTCTATTGCACGCTATATAATAATTAGGGCTGCAACTAACGATTAATTTGACAATCGCTTAATCTGTCGATTATTACTTCGATTAATCGATTAATAATCGGATAAAAGAGACAAACTACATTTCTATCCTACCCAGTATTTTATTGAAAAAAACCCAGCATACTGGAACCATACTTATTTTGATTATTGTTTCTCAGCTGTTTGTAAATGTTGCAGTTTATAAATAAAGGTTTATTAAAAAATGAATATATAAATAAATACAAAATTTAAATAAATTAAAAAAAAAAGCCTCTGCACATGCGCATAGCATAGATCCAACGAATCGATTACTAAATTAATCGGCAACTATTTTTAGAATCGATTTTAATCGATTAGTTGTTGCAGCCCTAATAATAATTACTTAGATTATTTGTTATTATTGAATTGCAGATTAGATCAGTTGCTGTCTGGCAGAAACCAGTGGTCCCTACCACTAGGGGCGCTGGTGAGACTGGTCGCAGCTGTGATCTTTATTGACTTTGAATGGACTTTACTATTTTTCTTTCTTTTCTGAATGTTTTGGCAGCTCCATTAGCTAGATATATGTCAGTGATCCTATTATTTTGCCTCAACTGCATGGTACATCATAATTTCTGTGTTTGTGTGTCAATATTGAATTGCAGAACAGATCAAGTTGCTGTCTGGCAGAGAGAAAAGTAGTCCCTACCACCTTTTTTTTTCTTTTCTTTATAAACCTCTAATTTTAATATGCAACATTTACATACGGTGGCACAGGGAGGGGTTAGTGCACGTGCCTCACAAAACGAAGGTCCTGAGCAGTCCTGGGTTCAATCCCAGGCTCGGGATCTTTCTGTGTGGAGTTTGCATGTTCTCCCCGTGACTGCGTGGGTTCCCTCCGTGTACTCTGGCTTCCTCCCACCTCCAAAAAACATGCACCTGGGGATAGGTTGATTGGCAACACTAAATTGGCCCTAGTGTGTGAATGTGAGTGTGAATGTTGTCTGTCTATCTGTGTTAGCCCTGTGATGAGGTGGCGACTTGTCCAGGGTGTACCCTGCCTTTTGTCCGAATGCAGCTGAGATAGGCTCCAGCACCCCCCGCGACTCCGAAAGGGACAAGCGGTAGGAAATGGATGGATAGGAAGGAAAGAAAATAAATAGTGCAAAAGGAGGTAAGGTGCACAATCCAGTCCTGAGAACGAATGTTCTGAATGTGTTGTTTAAATATTAAATATTATACTATATACATTTCGATTCAAGAACTCCTTCATTCCGCACTCCATCCAGCTGTATAATCACTCGCCATACAGCAATAGATGATGTCTATTACCTGACACCTATGTTTGCCACCTCTCTTTGTTTATAATGTCTATTTTCTGCTGGATGTACTCTCTATTTTATTCTGCAGCTGTTACATATACTGTAATATTGTACATAGAGCTGCAACAACTAATTGATTAAAATCGATTGTAAAAATAGTTGGCGATTAATTAAGGCATCGATTCGTTGGATCTATGCTATGCGCAGAGGCTACTTTTTTAAATTTTTTTATAAACCTTTATTTATAAACTGCAACATTTACAAACAGCTGAGAAACAATAATCAAAATAAGTATGGTGCCAGTATGCTGTTTTTTTTTCCAATAAAATAATGGAAAGGATAGAAATGTACTTTGTCTCTTTTACGCGCTTATTAATCGATTAATCGAAGTAATAACCGACAGATTAATCGATTATCAAATTAGTTAGTTGCAGCCCTAATTGTACATGGTAATTGTTATATATTGTATATATGATATAAACATATATCAGTATATATCCTATATTGTACATATATTATGTAAATATTACGTATATATGTTATATTTTATATTGCTTTTAGTCTATTTTATACCTGCATTGTCCTTTCCATCTTTTCCCCCATTTGTAACTGAGCTACTGTGTGGAACAATTTCCCTTGTGGATCATTAAAGTTTGTCTAAGTCTAACATATATACAGAAGCATTCAGACTGTGGGTGGAATATTGTTAATATAGGCTACTGAGTTTCGTTTTTAACATTTTCTGCTGGTGGTGCCTGTCAGGTATTGGTTACTCGGGTCACAGGACAATACCAGAACCATTGTAAGGGGAACTTAAAGGCCTACTGAAATTAATTTTTTTTATTTAAACGGGGATAGCAGATCCATTCTATGTGTCATACTTGATCATTTCGCGATATTGCCATATTTTTGCTGAAAGGATTTAGTAGAGAACATCAACGATAAAGTTCGCAACTTTTGGTCGCTGATAAAAAAAGCCTTGCCTGTACCGGAAGTAGCGTGACGTCGCAGGTTGAAAGGCTCCTCACATTTCCCCATTGTTTACACCAGCAGCGAGAGCGATTCGGACAGAGAAAGCGGCGATTACCCCATTAATTTGAGCGAGGATGAAAGATTCGTGGATGAGGAACATGAGAGTGAAGGACTAAAGTGCAGTGCAGGACGTATCTTTTTTCGCTCTGACCGTAACTTAGGTACAAGGGCTCATTGGATTCCACACTTTCTCCTTTTTCTATTGTGGATCACGGATTTGTATTTTAAACCACCTCGGATACTATATCCTCTTGAAAATGAGAGTCGAGAACGCGAAATGGACATTCACAGTGACTTTTATCTCCACGACAATACATCGGCGAAGCACTTTAGCTACGGAGCTAACGTGATAGCATCTGGCTTAACTGCAGATAGAAACAAAATAAATAAACCCCTGACTGGAAGGATAGACAGAAAATCAACAATACTATTAAACCATGGACCTGTAACTACACGGTTAATGCTTTCCAGCCTGGCGAAGCTTAACAATGCTGTTGCTAATGACGCCATTGAAGCTAACTTAGCTATGGGACCTCGCAGAGCTATGCTGAAAACATTAGCTATCCACCTACGCCAGCCAGCCCTTATCTGCTCATCAACACCCGTGCTCACCTGCGTTCCAGCGACGGAGCAACGAAGGACTTCACCCGATCATCGATGCGGTCGGCGGCTATCGTCGGATAGCGCGTCTGCTATCCAAGTCAAAGTCCTCCTGGTTGTGTTGCTGCAGCCAGCCGCTAATACACCGATCCCACCTACAGCTTTCTTTTTTGCAGTCTTCATTGTTCATTAAACAAATTGCAAAAGATTTACCAACACAGATGTCCAGAATACTGTGGAATTTTGCAATGAAAACACAGCTTTTTGCATTGGATACAATGGTGTCCGAATACTTCCGTTTCAACGATTGACGTCACGCGCATACGTCATCATACATAGACGTTTTCAACCGGAAGTTTTGCGGGAAATTTAAAATTGCCCTTTATGAGTTAACCCGGCCGTATTGGCATGTGTTGCAATGTTAAGATTTCATCATTGATATAAACTATCTGACTGCATGGTCGGTAGTAATGGGTTTCAGGGGGACACAGGATATGATGACATGTGTTGTGTGTTGGACACCTGGAAGTGGAAAAAGTAACAGCGGGAATAAAAGGCAGAAAAAGACAATAACCTTTCTTTTGGTGTATTATTAAGCTTAGATTGCTAATAAGTTAACTAATAAGTGACAAGTTTGGCACACAACAATGGCGACGAGGATGGGATAGTGACCCCCTGGATTTTTTCAATGAAAAAAAATGTGCCTTGGCTTAAAAAAGGTTGAAACACACTGTAGTAGAGGCACTATAATATGATCTCCGACATTTATACAGCTAATAGAGCGGACAAAATGTCCAGAAAAGAAGGGAAAAAGTCAAGTCCATTCAAAGTCAGTAGGGACCACCATTAGCTGTTGCCACCTGCTGGTGGCACTTTAAGTTGAGTGGTCACTTCCTTACAACATCCGGTTTTAAAAAAAGAGGTACTGTTGATCAATTGTTGGTTATATCACAATGAAGGATTATTTAAATACAGATTGTAATTAAACAGTGACATGTGTTAGTTGATTAATGAATGACACGCACACACTTGTAGTGAACTTCTCGGCCTTAGCATTAGCATGCCAGCTAGCAGCCTTTCCTTGCACGACTACCACAGTCAAGCGACATTAGGCTATGTTAAAAGTAAACCAATAACGTGTTTAGCTTACTTTTAGGGTGACACATAATTATATAGTCGGTGACGATAACAAGTAATACGTAACGTTACCTTGTCATCGAATGGACTGTCTGGAACCGATAGCCGCGTCCGTCTCGGTGTTGCTTTGCCACTAGTAGGTGTGCGGGATTTCCTTGGTGTCGCTATGTAGGGCACGGTGGTTCTCTGAGACCTAAGTCGCATTTTTGCTTCACAGGTAACGTTATTAACCACCAAATTAGCAATATATTACTCTTAATGCTTCCTGTTCAGTGTTTTGTTGTATTCCATTTTGTTTGTTTCGACTAGCTGCTTTAGCTCCGCCCCGCTTACTCTCGAATCGTGCGCTCATTTGTGCTTGTTTAAAATGTGCTGGTGTACGATTGGTTATCCGCAGCTGACACTCTCGCTGGGCGGTGCAATAGAAAAGGCCAACTTCAACCTGAAAGAACGGGTGGGCGATACTGCAATTTTCGGTGCCTATCCCGATACCAAGTAAATACACGACGCGTATTGCCAATATACCAATACTTTTTACTACGATTTTTTTGTGATTATTTAGCGATTTTGCATTACATTTTTAATCTTCATCATTATTTTCAGAATACACACACCCAGAGGTTTTAGGCAAATAAAAAACATATTTTACCACATAATTTTTTTGAACAATTCAGCAATAAATACCATTTTAGATACATGTAACATCCATCCATCCATTTTCTACCGCTTATTCCCTTCGGGGTCGCGGGGGGCGCTGGAGCCTATCTCAGCTACAATCGGGCAATATCAACAAAATAATAAAATGTCTTATTTTATTACGTACAATTGTTGAAGTAAAATAAAGACAATAGTGTCAAATAGGGCAGTGTTTTTCAACCACTAGTGTGCCGTGAGATACAATCTGATGTGTCGTGGCCGTGGGAGATGATCTAATTTCACCTATTTGGGGTAAAAAAAAATATTTTAAGCAAACCAGTAATTATAGTCTGCAAATGATGTGTTGTTGTTGAGTTTCTGTGCTGTGTAGAGCTCGGCAGAGTAACCGTGTAATACTCTTCCATATCAGTAGGTGGCGGCCGGTAGCTAATTGCTTTGTCGATGTCGGAAACAGCGGGAGGCAGCGTGCAGGTAAAAATGTATTTAATGCTTAAACCAAAAATAAACAAAAGGTAAGTGCCCCTAAGAAAAGGCATTGAAGCATAGGGAAGGCTATGCAGAATGAAACTAAAACTGAACTGGCTTCAAAGTCAACAAAAACAGAATGCTGGACGACAGCAAAGACTGTGGAGCAAAGACGGCATACACAATGTACATCCGAACATGACGTGACAATCGACAATGTCCCCACGAAGAAGGATAAAAACAAAGTAGATGCGGGAAATATCGCTCTAAGGAAGACATGAAACTGCTACAGGGGAAAATACCAAAAAAAAAGAAAAAGCCACTAAAATAGGAGCGCAAGACAAGAACCAAAACACTACACACAGGAAAACAGCAAACAACTCAAAATAAGTCAGGGTGTGATGTGACAGGTGGTGACAGTACACGTACTTTGAGACAAGAGCTATAGTGATGCATGCTTGGTTATGCTTTAAAGTCATATCTAACGATTGCGACAACGACTTTGTACTGTCAACTGAGTTTTGTTTTTAATGATTTCTGCTGGTGGTGTGCCTCTGGATTTTTTTCAACGCAAAAAATGTGCCTTGGCTCAAAAAAGGTTGAAAAACACTGAAATAGGGGAACAAAAGCCAACAAATATATTCAATATTAATCTATGTAGCTCCGAAGCCCCCTGTGTCCAAGGCAGTGGTTCTTAACCTGGGTTCGATCGAACCCTAGGGGTTTGGTGAGTCGGGCTCAGGGGTTCGGCGGAGGTCAAGACACACCCGACTCATCGTGTAAATAAAAATTTCTCCCTATTGGCGTATTACGGATACGGCAACAGCAGAAGTCACACTGATTTGCAGGTGTGTAATTTGTTGTGAGTTTATGCACTGTGTTGGTTTTGTTGTTTGAACAAGGTGATGTTCATGCACGGTTCATTTTGTGCACCAGTAAAAAAACATGGTAACACTTTAGTATGGGGAACATATTCACCATTAATTAGTTGCTTATTAACATGCAAATTAGTAACATATTGGCTCTTAACTAGTCATTATTAAGTACTTATTAATGCCTTATTCGGCATGGCCTTATTATAACCCTAACCCTCTAACCCTGGCCCTAACCCTCTAACCCTAACCCTAACCCTAACCAAATAACTCTAAATTAAGTTTTTGTTACTTAGAATATGTTCCCCTAGTGTCCAAATAACTCTAAATTAAGTCTTTGTTACTTAGAATATGTTCCCCATACTAAAGTGTTACCAAAAACATATAACTTTGTCTTGAATTTGAAAAAAACCCAACATTTTATTTTTCACTAAAGAATTCTTTAGTGAAAAATAAAAAGTGCAGTTCGAACTGCACTTTTTAATTTTTATTTTGCCTATCGTCACAATCATGAAAGACAAGACGGTAGATGTAATTTTTAATGCATAAATAAACGTTAAAAAAGTCTGCTTTCAATGGAGCCAATGGGAGCAATGATCTCTCTAATTTTTCATGTGTCTGAGAAAACGCAAAAATTCTCCTAGCATTCAGTGGAGCACATATGAGCGCCAGCGACTATGCAAACTGTGGCCTGTCCCAAACCTAAATTTCTAAATTCAATGTTTTATTACAATCAATCATGAGATTATTTTCTAATAGAAGTGAGTAAAGTGGGTTATACTTGTATAGCGCTTTTCTACCTTCAGGGTACTCAAAGCGCTTTGACACTATTCACCCATTCATACACACATCCACACACTGATGGCGGGAGCTGCCATGCAAGGCCCTAACCATGACCCATCAGGAGCAAGGGTGAAGTGTCTTGCTCAAGGAGACAACGGACATGACGAAGTTGGTAGAAGATGGGGATTGAACCAGGAACCCCACTCTCCCAACAGCGCCACGCCGCCGCCTGATATATATATATATATATATATATATAAATATATATATATATATATATACACATGCGTGCATTTGCTTTATATATATATATATATGCGTGCATTTGCATTATATATATATATATATATATATATATATATATATATATATATATATATATATATATATATATACATATATATGTATATACATATATATATATATATATATATATATATATATATATATAATGCAAATGCACGCATATATATATATATATATGCGTGCATTTGCATTATATATATATATATATATATATATATATATATATATATATATATATATATATATATATATATATATATATATATATATATATGCGTGCATTTGCATTATATATATATATATATATATATATATATATATATATATATATATATATATATATATATATATATATATATATATATATATACACACATGCATGCATTTGCATGAATAATCTGACTTTTTCACAGTTTTTTGCAGTCCATTACAGCCTGAAGTCTGGTTTTATTTAGATAATTATTTATTTTGTGAATTTACTGTGAATTGACTTGTTTCATTCTGCATGATGATTGTATTGCCGTACTAAGAGCCTTTTTCTGGTTTGGTAAACTGCAAAGTTTGAAAGATCAAGCCAGTTTTCTCATTGCAATGACTTTAGATTTGTGTATTTGCACACACAATTCAAAACACTGTCGACAATGCATTTGACTGACTTTAAAGGAGAACTGCACTTTTTTTGGAATATTGCCTACCATTCATCATCCTTATGTGAGACAAGAACACACATTTCTCTTTTATCCATATAGATCGTAAATAAACTCCAGCAAGAGGTGGCTAACAACAATAAGATTTGATCTATTCCGCCTACGAAGGCCTTGAAAAAACCTCCACTAGCCTTCAACAAGGTTTTATTCATATGCTGTGAGTAGATATCTAATGTAGTAACAGGCACAATCATAATAACATGTAATATTTTGATCATTTTAAGCATTCCTGGAAAATTCTGGTAACACATTGGTTTTGCAAAGTTTGCTATTTCCATTAACAAGAAAAACTAATAATAATCATGGCAGACTTTGTGAAAGTCAACAATGACTACTTTGGGACAAATAATGATCAAAAACCTTTTTTTTTTTTAGCTTGAATATAAGGAGGATGAGCTACAAGTTTTAAATGCTGGGTGATAGGCAGATCCAGAAGGGCTAAGCATCATGTAGCACTATTTGTAAGTGCTAGACAAGAAATCCAAACTACAACATAAGAAAACCGTCACTTACTGTTAAAATGTCCACTCTCATTGGGATGCCAACTGTCGGGATTCTTATTGCTTTCAGCATAAGACTTGTATTTTCCGTTTAGATTATGATATAATCATAAAATCCTCACTCCTTAAGTAAAAAAAAAGCATATTGTCACGTATTCCTAGCAATGTCTTGAGGTCAAAATTGGATTTCAAAGTTGACCAACCACAACCTTATACTACCGTATTTTCCGGACTATAAGGCGCACTTAAAATCCTTTCATTTTCTCAAAACTCGAAAAACGCGCTTTATAACCCGGTGCGCCTAATGTACGGAATAATTTTAGTCGTGCTTACCAACCTCGAAGCTATTTTATTTGGTACATGGTGAAATAATAAGTGTGACCAGTAGATGGCAGTCACACATAAGAGATATGTGTAGACTGCAATATGATGGCAGTCACACATAAGAGATACGTGTAGACTGCAATATGACTCAAGTAAACAACACCAAAATGTTACATGTTCCATTGAAAATATAGAATATTACACACGGCGCTCAAAAATCTATCAAAATGTTTTAGTATGACTTCGGTAATTTATGAAGCCGCACCGCTTGATGGATTGTACTGTGTTCAACATACAAGTATTATTATGGTGTGTGTATAAGGTAAGACATATTATCTGGCGTTTTGTTTTGCAATATTAAATCATTGTGCATAAACTAGTTAGCTCCATCTTTTGACACTTCTTCCACTCCCGTCCTTGCACGCTACACCGCTACAACAAAAGATGACGGAGAAAAGATGCCGCGGCAGGTGAGCCACGTAAATAAGACCGGCCACAAAACGGCACATCCTAAAGCGACCAAAGAACCACCATTACATGTTATGTAGATCACAAGGAAGTGTTTTCAATTTAGAAAAAAAAAAAAATAAATGACCCCTTTAATGCGCTGTGGAGGGGGGCGTGGCCTGCGGGCCTGCCGCGGAACAGGGTGTGCCAGGACCGGCCTCGAAAACAGTGACAGGTGAGTAGATGGCCCAGGTGGGCCTTGGTATCTAATCACCTGTCGCCCTTATTAGGAGCAGCCGGGATGAGACACGTAGTTGGAGTTGGAGTGGGAGCCAGGGAGAGAGAGAGAGAGAGAGAGAGAGAGAGAGAGAGAGAGAGCGAGAGAGAGAGAGAGACAAACAAAGAGAAAGACATTTTGCTATAAAGCAAAAGCCTCTCCACATTGATGAAAATAAAACAGTGTTGTACCCTGAAATCCAGGCTCTCCTGGTGGTGTGTGGTGGTCCGAAGAACCCACTAGAGGGCAACCTCTACATGTACCCTATAATCCGGTGCGCCTTTTGTATGAAAATAGACCTGACTAGACCCGCTCATCAGCAGTGCGCCTTATAATCTGGTGCGCCCTATGGTCCGGAAAATACGGTATACAAGTGTGAGGCAGGATTTAAAACTCAGCACAAAATTTTACCAATTCAGAGACAATGCAGCAGCAGCTCAGTAGGTCAATAGCTGCATAAGCTATTGACCTCTATGAGATAAAACGTCATGTTACTAAAAAAAGTTCCAAAGTTGCTTATACTTGGTTAATATGCACGTCATGGCATGTAAATGGAGTATTGTTGGCTGTATTGTTTTTAGTTTTTTTAGAGGACTTTAAAAAATGCAGAATAGATTAATCACATTACCTACATTGTTAGCCACTCCTTGTGAGTGTTTTTTGCGATTTAGAATACCCAATAAAGATAAAGACAACATGTGTTCTTGTCTCACATAGAAATTGTGAATGATAAAAATGTTTTTTAAATACAGTTTCCCTTTAGCTAATCGCATTAGGAGACAACATTTTGGTTGTGGGGACATAATGAAATTAATTTTAATTTACACATTTTAATTAAGTAGTCTCAAACTCTATTTACCTGGGGGCCGCTATTGAGGCCCTCGTCTTGTATTCACTTCCTATTCACGTTAAAACCATGTGACTAAATATGTTAAAGGGGAACTGCACTTTTTTTCGTTCACAATCATTATAAAAGACATGACGACGGATGGATTTTTTTTAATGCATTCTAAATATTATGGTCCGTAATATCATCAAAAGGTTCAGAGAATCTGGAGAAATCACTGCACGTAACAGTGAATGCCCGTGACCTTGGATCCCTCAGGCGGTACTGCATCAAAAACCGACATCAGTGTGTAAAGGATATCTTCACATGGGCTCAGGAACACTTCAGAAAACCATTGTCAGTAACTACAGTTTATCGCTACATCTGTAAGTGCAAGTTAAAACTCTACTATGCAAAGTGAAAGCCATTTATCAACAACACCCAGAAACGCCGCCGGCTTCGCTGGGCCCGAGCCTGACTGATGCAAAGTGGAAAAGTGTTCTGTGGTCTGACGAGTGCACATTTCAAATTGTTTTTGGAAACTGTGGACGTCATGTCCTCTGGAACAAAGAGGAAAATAACCATCCGTATTATGATGGTATGGGGGTGTATTAGTGCCCAAGACATGGGTAACTTACACATCTGTGAAGGCACCATTCATGCTGAAAGGTACATACAGGTTTTGGAGCAGCATATGTTGCCATCCAAGCAACGTTATCATGGACGCCCCTGCCTATTTCAGCAAGACAATGCCTAGCTACAGCGTGGCGTCATAGTAAAAGGCTGCGGGTACTAGACTGGCCTACCTGTAATTTAGACCTGTCTCCCATTGAAAATGTGTGGCGCAATATGAAGCAGAAAATACCACAGCGGAGACCCCGGACTGTTGAACAACTTAAGCTGTACATCAAGCAAGAATGGGATATAATTCCACCTGAAAAGTTTCAAAAATTGGTCTCCTCAGTTCCCAAACGTTTACTGAGTGTTGTTAAAAGGAAAGGCCATGTAACACAGTGGTAAAAATTCCCCTGTGCCAACTTTTTTTGCAATGTGTTGCTGCCATTAAATTCTAAGTTAATGAATATTTGCAAAAAATAACAAAGTTTCTCAGTTCGAACATTAAATATGTTGTATTTGCAGTCTAGTCATTTAAATAGAAGTTGAAAAGGATTTGCAAATCATTATATTCTGTTTTTATTTACGAATTATACAATGTCCCAACTTCACTGGTTTTGTGTTTTGTACATTTTTTGACGTATTTGCTCAATCCATTCTACAATTTCATTCCACACAATGATATACTAAATATCTTAAGTGTTGTATGTGCATACAAGTGTTTTGAGTTAGATTTTTCTCTAAACTTATATTTTCCTCTTTTGTTGAGAAGATTTTTGTACATTCTTGGGAAGAAGGTTCTAATAGAACAATGGACAATGATCAAAACTTTAAAAAAAAGTTGAGTCAACTTGAGTCTTTTAAAGACCTAAACAGGATCGAAGCATTTTGGTTTAACAAGTAAATAAATAAATGATAAATGGGTTGTACTTGTATAGCGCTTTTCTACCTTCAAGGTACTCAAAGCGCTTTGACAGTATTTCCACATTTACCCATTCACACACACATTCACACACTGATGGCGGGCGCTGCCATGCAAGGCGCTAACCAGCAGCCATCAGAGGCAAAGGGTGAAGTGTCTTGCCCAAGGACACAACGGACGTGACTAGGAAGGTAGAAGGTGGGAATTGAACCCCAGTAACCAGCAACACTCCGATTGCTGGCACAGCCACTCTACCAACTTCGCTAAGAAGTCATTATGTAAAAGAAGGACAGTCTTAACTTTCTTAACATATAGGACCGATGTACACATTAATTTTTTTCAGTATAGGTATATCCAAATGTATTAAAAGCCACATAGCAATATCAGTCTCTGGGCAAATGTTCCCAATGCAAAAAGTGTCGCGCAATAAAGGCTGAATTTGTAGCCTGCAATTAACGCAAAAGGTGCTTCAACAAAGTAGGCTATTTGGAGCAAAAATCTAGCACAAAGACTTACATGAAAATGTCATCTTAGATTTTAAAACACTTAACCAAATAATAATCAACAAACAACGATTACATGATATTCCTGCATAAACTATAAGGCCACAACAACTAAGGGGCACATGATCATGTGCCCTGGGCTTCTCTAAATATTTAAAGCTTTTAAATTTTTTTAATAGCGAACAACATCATGAAAACAATACGATAAAATCAATGTTGCTGTCAAATTGATTGATATGGTTGTTACATAACTAGAGATGTCCGATAATGGCTTTTTTGCCGATATCCGATATTCCGATATTGTCCAACTCTTAATTACCGATACCGATATCAACCAATACCGATATATACAGTCGTGGAATTAACACATTATTATGCCTAATTTTGTTGTGATGCCCCGCTGGATGCATTAAACAATGTAACAAGGTTTTCCAAAATAAATCAACTCAAGTTATGGAAAAAAATGCCAACATGGCATTGCCATATTTATTATTGAAGTCACAAAGTGCATTATTTTTTTTAACATGCCTCAAAACAGCAGCTTGGAATTTGGGACATGCTCTCCCTGAGAGAGCATGAGGAGGTCGAGGGGGGGGGGGGGGGGGGGTAGCGGGGGGTGTATATTGTAGCGTCCCGGAAGAGTTAGTACTGCAAGGGGTTCTGGGTATTTGTTCTGTTGTGTTTATGTTGTGTTACGGTGCAGATGTTCTCCCGAAATGTGTTTGTCATTCTTGTTTGGTGTGGGTTCACAGTGTGGCGCATATTTGTAACAGTGTTAAAGTTGTTTATACGGCTACGCTCAGTGTGACATGTATGGCTTTTGACCAAGTATGCCTTGCATTCACTTGTGTGTGTGAAAAGCCGTAGATATTATGTGATTGGGCCGGCACGCAAAGGCAGTGCCTTTGAGGTTTATTGGCGCTCTGTACCTCTCCCTACGTCAGTGTACACAGCGGCGTTTTAAAAAGGCATACATTTTACTTTTTGAAACAGATACCGATAATTATGAAACCGATACCGATAATTTCCGATATTATATTTTAAAGCATTTATCGGCCGATAATATCGGCAGTCCGACATCCCTATACATAACACTACCGACACTCCTTTGCAAAAGTGTAAAACAGGAACGGCGTGGCTCACAACTTGAGACTTGTCTCTTCCCTCAACACAAATGTCATAATGTCATTAGGTCAAGCATAACACACAGCGCCAACATTTGGGAACAAGGATGAGGGGACAGAAGAAAGGTAAAATTATAAAACATCTATTTGTGGCAGTTGAAGTTTCACTTTTGCATTTTATAGCACACAACTGTGGTGCATTAAAAAACCCTTAAAAAAGTTTGAAAAAGAAGTATCACTAGTTTCTAAATATAGGGGATGCTTGGCTATGGATGCACTAATAATAACAATATAACTAGAAAATTTCAGCGGAAATTTTGATGGACCTGCTGTCCGTGCCCTGGACCTCTGGCCGGGGGTTGCCGGAAGCCGCCGTACTTATTAGATAGATGTCTGAATTTTTCCTGAATTTTAGATGTAACTGTACAAAACGAACCACAGAGCTAGCCTAAAACAGTAGCATGTTGACATAAAAATGCTAACACTTAGCATGTGTGCTAACAATAGCATGATAACCATAGACATATATAAAGGCTAGATGACTCACCCGCGCTGCTGGCCGATGGAGACCGACGTTGCCACATGGCGGCCATCTTGCGTCGGGCAGCACGCCCACTCATAACATGAATGTCTATGGTGCATGTACTATTGAAATAACCATAGCTTGCTCAATTTTCAACCGATTTTCAAACGGGTTGGTTTGTTATAAACGTCAGAGATGTAGTTATGATACTGCATACTTATAATGGACTTTCATATGAAAATAATATTAAGCAGATAGGTAAAGCAATAGCTATACACACACACACACACACAGTATTTATATTACACATTTACCGAGATATTTTTTATATATAAAAAAAAAATATATATATATATAAATAAATAAATACAATTCCATTTATTTTATTATATTGTTAATATTTATGTTATTTTATAATACATTTTAAAATTTAAATATATTTACATTTTATATATAAAAATCTGTCTCATGTTGCCACTCTGTAAGCTAAGAGTTGTTAATTTAGCAATGCCTTAGCTTGAATGACAGGGACACAACTAATGACAATAGCATAGATATTCACACCTTTATCAGAAGAACCAAACCAACATAAAATTATCTCACAGACAGTAGGTCCTGGCCAGTTCTGTCTCATTTATCACAAATATTTTGACATTAAATCTTCATATCGTCCCATTCCTAACCAATACCTTCCATAACCTGAAACTTTCTAGAAACCCATGAAGGTCTGTGATTGGTTTTGTATTTAGGTTCTGGATTTGGAAACAAATCCAGAACCTTTGAAATGCGTTACCACTACACAGCACGGTGCGCTGAGTTCCTGTAGTCGAAAAAAGCCCAAGAACAACTTGGTGTGGTGTGGAGGGGATGTAGGAAGCAGGGGCAGGTGGGGAGAGATGGGGCTTCAAGGTTCAAGGTTATTTTATTTTGTCTTGGAGACAAGGACCAGCTGCACACAATACAATACAGTACAACACAAAACCAATAAGACACACGGTGCACACACAGTTGGAGCTAATGCCCTTTGAAAAGGACTGCTTTGGTGAGCTTCTGTCTCATGTTGCCACTCTGTAAGCTCAGAGTATTGATTTTTGCAATGTGGTGCAGCCTTAGCTTGAAAAACAGGGACACAACTAATGTTACCAGCGTATGGTGGTGACTGTCAATGCCATACTGTGTGTCGCCGATGTGCTCCCCGAGCAAAAACACATCCGCTTGCGGCTCTTTCGCCTCTCTCCAGTGGCTCCCTGTTGCTTTGGCAAAATATACAAATATATAAATATTAGTAATATGTTAATTAATAACAGTTACTTTTTTAACAATTCAATGTTCACTTATCAATGCTGTGAGCCTAAATCAATTTTTATGTTCTCCAATTCTCCAACAGAAAACACAACTCAGCATACTTTTAAGAAATTGATCTTAATAGGCTTGTCCCCTTATAAGGCAAAAATATGTTTTGTGGCTCTGGACAAAAATGACTCTTTTGATTGTAAAGGTTGCCTACCCCTGGGTGTAGTTTCAATGTTCGCACATGTTTATTCATCCAAGTGTATGAGTGACAGAGCAAGTGAGATAGCCAGTGGTTCTCAAACTTTTTACACAGAGTACCACCTCAATATAATAATATGACAAGCCAAGACCAATGGACACATTTGTCCGTGTACGGACATGTTGATGACACCTGGACATTCCACATGCAAATA
Organism: Entelurus aequoreus; assembly: GCF_033978785.1. NCBI lineage: Eukaryota > Metazoa > Chordata > Actinopteri > Syngnathiformes > Syngnathidae > Entelurus > Entelurus aequoreus. Next base: position 23,566,337 of record NC_084749.1, read on the forward strand.
CTCACAACATCAGGCTGAGGTTCATCCTGAGACAAGTCCATTGGCAGGTTGTCTTCCGCTCTTCTAGCAGTGGTTGTGCTTCTTGTTGCTATCGGCTAAAATAAACATAAGAGTGAAAAAAAACATATTGAGTGTCTAAAATGTGCTGTAATAAGCAACACATTATTTCTTCCTAAACTTGCAGAAAGAAAAACTAAAGTGTGACATTTAATCACATATTTATATATTGATATATCAATCTTATACACCTTGAATTCTTGTTGGTCAATGATACACATACCCTTTGAAGATGAGCTGGAAAGTTGAAAATTGTTGGCACAACACCATCTTTAAGCCGGACAGTCTGCCCCGTCCTGTCAAAATCCTCACTCCTAAAGTGCTCACTGCAGAGCACTGTCCTGCCAGAGGCAACAAAACCATCCCTTCTTAGGGCAAGTTCCCACTGCCTCTTCCTCTCTCCGGTTTTGGGAAACCTTAAAAACGTGAGAAAGGTAGCCAGATATATAAATTATTGTCAACATTTTCCACCCTTCTTTCCTTTAACATTAAGGGTAAGGACAAAAATACACACCTAAATTATCATATTTTTGGGGTAATTGTATGTATGTATGTATGTATGTATGTATGCATGTATGTATGCATGTATGCATGTATGTGCATGTATGCATGTATGTACTTTAAGAATAAGACAACCACACTAAAAGAGTTATAAGAAAGGTGTCCAAAAGAAACATTCAATTGTGTAAAAAGCCTTGGGTCAACAACAATCTTGCAATACTATTATCTCACATAGCCCCGCTGTTCCTGTGTAGCAGGACCTGTATTGTACATACATCCACTAAGTAACTAACGATTATCCTAATTATAGTCATAATATTGTCATATCTTACCGGTGAAAGGTGATCCCACGGGTTCTCGTTTTGAGACTACGGCGATTAGAGCATCCGTAGGCTGCACAAAAGTCAGGCATCTTCACTGGTAGGCGTAGTTCTGTAAACACAAAGCCAGCAATTTCCTGTATCATAATGTAAGATGTTTTTAACAAACCAAACCGCTTGGAAATCATGTGCAACTTAAGTTATGTTGAAAAGAAAGAGCAATTCTGCCTCTCCCACTGATCCTTTTCCCATGAAACGAGCTAACAAAATTGTTCAGCTAACTTAGCTAACGTTAATAGGTACAGCTGGCCAGGGACAAACATACAACCTTATTTTTTAAGTCGTTTTTCGAACAGAAAAGCTGCAATTTCAACATGTCCAAGCATCCTGAATCATAGCCACGTTAATAACGTGTGTAATAAACAAAACCGTTTGTAAATCCGTCAAGATTTCAGCGAGTTAAGAGTATTTTTGTTTGTGCAGATCACTCACCTTACAACAGCTACCATAGAACGTACCAGAATAGTTGACCGTCACAAGATGGCCGCCGGTGAACTACGCTGGAGACTCCGCCTTGCGCCATCTACTGATATATATCTATGATGATAACAGTCAGCATGTTTCATATACCAAGTTATATGACTCAAAGGTCAATTTAAAAAAAAAGTGTAAAATTAGATGAAAAAGTTAGCATTCTTTAAGTTAGCTTGCTAGCATGCTATCGTTTGCATGCTAACAGTTAACAAGTGCCACATACAAAGTTATTTTGCATTTTATAGCACACGACTGTGGTGCATTGAAGGACCCTTAATTAAAGTTTGAAATAGAGGTATCACTAGTTTCTAAAGATAGAGCAGGGGTCGGCAACCCAAAATGTTGGAAGAGCCACAGTGGACCAAAAATAAAAATAAAAATCTGTAAATGTAAAGCCTTATATAAGTGTTATAATGAAGGCAACACATGAAGTAAGTGTCTATGTTAGCTATATTAGACTACTATCAAAATGACTGTGTCGCAGGCTGATGCAAATCTTCGTTGACAGGAATGTTGAAATGTAATATTTATTCTACACATTTTTACAACATTTGAAAACATTACTAAAACTGAGGCTTTTCAGATGGTGAGATAACTCCTGGAAATTACTAAGATATGTGTGTTCAAGTTTAAGGAAACGGAAACTACAAATAAAATGACCACCAATATACCTAAAATACGAGGCATAATGATGCATTATGTCCATACAGCTAGCATAAATAGCATGTTAGCATCGATTAGGCTTGCAGTCATGCAGTCACCAAAAATGTCTGATTAGCACTCAATAACATCAACAAAGTTCACCTTTGTGGATTCACGCACAGCATAAAACGTTTGGTGGACACATAGAGACAAAGAAGGAGTGATATAAAACACGTCTTTCTGTGGCAGCATCAAGGAACGTTGTACATGTAAACCAATTACGGTGCGTTCAAGGACTTCAGAAATTAGGACAAAATGGCGCTCGCCAAATACTCTCATCAGTGAAGCATGTTTAATGTAAACAGTGAGATTTATTTTTCCATTTTCATACATTTCTAAAAAAGCTCCAGGAAGCCACTAGGGCGGCGCTATAGAGCCGCTTGTGGTTCGAAAGCCCCACGTTGCCGACCCCCGAGATAGGTGATGCTTGGCCCCGGATGCACTAATAATAATATAATAATATTCACTAGGATGTATTATGATTATTATTATCCACTGGTGACAATCTTACATGACTCAGCTGATCTCTACATGCAGTCAAGTGAACTTGACATGTATAATGGCAGATTGCATAATTATTACAAGTCACATATAGCTACTTTATATTACTTTTCTATTTGTCATTTTAAACTTTTAAAGAAAAACAAAAAACATGACAAAAGAATTTTTAAGTAGAACTTTAAGTATATTTTAGGGAGCCTTCAGCCACCCTAAAAAGGCCTAATAGACTTAGACTTAGACTTCCTTTTTATTGTCATTCAAATTTGCAGTTTTTACAGTACAGATAAGAAAGACATTTCGTTGCATTAGCTCATGGTAGTGCAGGATAAAAAATCAATAAGGTGCAGTAATGATACCATTGGTTCAAAGTAGGGGTCCTCAAACCTTTTGACTCGGGTTGGGTTAAAAAAATTTGGCCGGGGGCCGGGCTATTTATATATATATATACACTATATTGCCAAAAGTATTTGGCCCCCCATCCAAATGATCAGAATCAGGTGTCCTAATCACTTGGCCCGGCCACAGGTGTATAAAATCAAGCACTTAGGCATGGAGACTGTTTCCACAAACATTTGTGAAAGAATGGGCTGCTCTCAGGAGCTCAGTGATTTCCAGCGTGGAACTGTCATAGGACAGTGCAACAAATCCAGTCGTGAAACTTCCTCGCTCCAAAATATTCCAAAGTCAACTGTCGGCTTTATTATAACAAAATGGAAGAGTTTGGGAACAACAGCAACTCAGCCACAAAGTGGTAGGAATTATGGTATGGGGTTGTTTTTCAGGAGTTGGGCTTGAATCCTTAGTTCCAGTGAAAGGAACTTTGAATGCTCCAGGATACGACACATTTTGGACAATTCCATGCTCCCAACCTTGTGGGCCCCTTCCTCTTCCAACATGACTGTGCACCAGTGCACAAAGCAAGGTCCATAAAGACATGGAAGACATATTCTGGTGTGGATGAACTTGACTGGCCTGCAGAGTCCTGACCTTAACCCGATAGAACACCTTTGGGATGAATTAGAACTGAGACAGAGGCCTTCTCGACCAACATCAGTGTGTGACCTCACCAATGCGCTTTTGGAAAAATGGTCGAAAATTCCTATAAAAATACTCCGCAACCTTGTGGACAGCCTTCCCAGAAGAGTTGAAGCTGTAATAGCTGCAAAAGGTGGACCAACATCATATTGAACCTTATGGATTAGGAATGGGATGGCACTTCAAGTTCATATGTGAGTCAAGGCAGGTGGCCAAATACTTTTGGCAATATAGTGTATATTCCGAGCGCGATGATGTCACGTTATCGATGGGAAAATGCATTTTCAGACAATATGATTTGCCTGAGCGGCTAGGAGACACCGAGAGTAACAAGCGGTAGAAAATGGATTAGAAAGGACAAAATAATAATAATAAAAACATTTTATTTATTTATTTATATTTTTTAACTTGGGACTTCCCACGGGCCGGATTTTGGACGCTGGTGGGCCGAATCCGTAGCTTGGGGACCCCTGGTTCAAACACTTGATGAAAAACATTATTGATGAAACAAAGACTTCCTGGGCTTTCTGATCACGGGGCGTGCCAGCTACTGTGCTTTGGAATTGGGCCACAAACACAATCTTGTTTAGGGCCACAAAAAGCCCTGATTACATTGAAAATGAGTGTGAATTGTACAGACCTTCGAGCATCCTCTCCTCCCCTGCCGTCGCCCGTACAATAGCCCGCCCCCTCCCGCATGATAATCTTACATGACTCAGCTGATCTCTACTATGCAGTCAAGTGAACTTGACATGTATAATGGCAGATTGCATAATTATTAAAAGTCACATATAGCTACTTTATATGACTTTTTTCTTTGTCATTGTAAACATTTAAAGAAAAACAAAAAACATGACAAAAGATTATAGTAGGGTTTAAAGTATATTTTATATAGCCTTCAGCCACCCCAAAAAGGCCTAATGATGCCATTGGTTCAAACCAGGGGTCCCCAAACTTTTTGACTCGGGCCGCATTGGGTTAAAAAAAATGTGGCTGGGGGCCGGGCTGTATATATATATATATATATATATATATATATATATATATATATATATATATATATATATATATATATATATATATATATATATATATATATATATATATATGTCTTAATTAGATTATCCAAAAAATAGTGCTCGATACCGTGGTAGAGCGTAATATGTGTGTGTGGGAAAAAATCACAAGACAATTTCATCTCTACAGGCCTGTTTCATGAGGGTTTCCTCAATCATCAGGAGATTTTAATGGAAGCATTCACATACCATGGTTTATATAGGGCACAGAGCGCAGAGCGGGTGGGTACAGGCAGGCGTAGGGGCGTGGTGATTGGCTCATGTGTTACCTAGGAGGTGTTTCCTTCTGTGACGGCATGCTGATACAATTTCGCTGCGCTTGTTGAGGGATGACAAGTCTGGACTGTATATAATAAACAGTTTCTCTTTTAAGTATAGGTTGCATCTTTTATTACCACTGTTGTAAGGTGTACTGGATGCAAGAATTTGCCATGTTATCGAATATTCAACATTATTGTCTTTGAGATTCCAAATGTGTTTACTGAGTTCTGTAGTATTCCGCAAGCTTTTGCTTCTGAAAGAGGCCTTGTGATTGTTCCAAGTTGGGTTTGTGGTCCTTCAATGTGATGAAGGCTTCCTTGTTGGCTGTAGCGTCCACCCTGTCCTCGATGTCCAGTTCAGCCGCAATCCGTTACTACGAAAAGAATACCTACCGGTATTAATAAAAGACTATCGATGCTGTCATCTAGCAAAGCTGAATTCGACAAAGCAACCCCCCCGTACCAAAAAGCACTTGATGAAAGCGGATACAACTTCACCCTCACCTACGAACCCACGCCAGGAAACCAACCAAAAAGGAGCAGAAAACGAAACATTATCTGGTACAATCCCCCATACAGCAAAAACGTCTCAACTAATATTGGCCACAAATTCCTCACCCTGATCGACAAACACTTCCCCAAAGGCAACACCCTAAGAAAAGTATTCAACAAGAACAACATTAAATTGAGCTACAGCTGCATGAACAACATACGACAAATCATTTCAAACCACAATAAAGCAATTGAAAATGAGCCGTCCACCACCAGGCAGAACGACTCCAAAACCGACAAAGGCTGCAACTGCCGCAAGAAACCTGATTGCCCTCTCAACGGGGGGTGCTTACAATCATCAGTCGTTTACCAAGCAAAGGTAACACGCAAGGACATTAAGACATCCGACACATATGTAGGATTAACTGAGGGAGCATTCAAAACCAGATGGAACAATCACAAGGCCTCTTTCAGAAGCAAAAGCTTGCGGAATACTACAGAACTCAGTAAACACATTTGGAATCTCAAAGACAATAATGTTGAATATTCGATAACATGGCAAATTCTTGCATCCAGCACACCTTACAACAGTGGTAATAAAAGATGCAACCTATGCTTAAAAGAGAAACTGTATATTATATACAGTCCAGACTTGTCATCCCTCAACAATCGCAGCGAAATTGTATCAGCATGCCGTCACAGAAGGAAACACCTCCTAGGTAACACATGAGCCAATCACCACGCCCCTACGCCTGCCTGTACCCACCCGCTCTGTGCCCTATATAAACCATGGTATGTGAATGCTTCCATTAAAATCTCCTGATGATTGAGGAAACCCTCATGAAACAGGCCTGTAGAGATGAAATAGTCTTGTGATTTTTTCCCACACACACACACACACACACACATATATATATATATATATATATATATATATATATATATATATATATATATATATATATATATATATATATATATATATATATATATATATATATATATATATATATATATATATGTATATATATATATATATATATATATTATACACTCATATATACAGTCGTGGTCAAAAGTTTACAGGAACATAATGTCATGGCTGTCTTGAGTTTCCAATAATTTGTACAACTCTTATTTTTTTGTGATAGAGTGATTGGAGCACATACTTGCCAGTCACAAAAAACATTCATGAAGTTTGGTTCTTTTATGAATTTATTATGGGTCTACTGAAAATGCGACCAAATCTGCTGGGTCAAAAGTATACATAAAGCAATGTTAATATTTGGTTACATGTCCCTTGGCAAGTTTCACTGCAATAGGGCACTTTTGGTAGCCATCCACAAGCTTCTGGTTGAATTTTTGACTACTCCTCTTGACAAAATTGGTGCAGTTCAGCTAAATTTGTTGGTTTTCTGACATGGACATGTTTCTTCAGCATTGTCCACACGTTTAAGTCAGGACTTTGGGAAGGCCAATCTAAAACCTTAATTCTAGCCTGATTTAACCATTCCTTTACCACTTTTGACGTGTGTTTGGGGTCATTGTCCTGTTGGAACACCCAACTGCGCGCCCAAGACCCAACCTCCGGTCTGATGACCCAAACTTTTTGACTCGGGGCTGCTTTGGGTTAAAAAAATTGGGCCGGGTTGTGTATATATATTAGGGGTGTGGGAAAAAATCGATTTGAATTCAAATCGCGATTCTCACGTTGTACAATTCAGTATTGATTCTCATTTTTCCAAAAATCGATTTTTATTTTTTTTATTTAAAAACAAACATTTTTTATTTTTTTTATTAATCAATCCAACAAAATAATACAAAGCAATACCATAACAATGCAATCCAATTCCAAAACCAAACCCGACCCAGCAACACTCAGAACAGCAATAAACAGAGCAATTGAGAGGAGACACAAACACAACACAGAACAATCCAAAAGTAGTGAAACAAAAATGAATATTATCAACAACAGTATCAATATTAGTTACTATTTCAACATAGCAGGGGACGGCGTGGCGAAGTTGGTAGAGTGGCTGTGCCAGCAAACGGAGGGTTGCTTGTTACTGGGGTTCAATCCCCACCTTCTACCATCCTAGTCACGTCCGTTGTGTCCTTGGGCAAGACACTTCACCCTTGCCCCTGATGGGTGCTGGTTAGCGCCTTGCATGGCTGCTCCCGCCATCAGTGTGTGATAGTGTGTGTGAATGGGTGAATGTGGAAATACTGTCAAAGCGCTTTGAGTACCTTGAAGGTAGAAAAGCGCTATAAAAGTATAACCCATTTATCATTTATTATTAAAAATCCCTCATTGACATTAAAAAAAAAAAAAAGAACAATAGTGTCACAGTGGCTTACACTTGCATCCCATCTCATAAGCTTGACAACACACTGTGTCCAATATTTTCACAAAGATAAAATAAGTCATATTTTTGGTTCATTTAATAGTTAAAACAAATCTACATTATTGCAATCAGTTGATAAAACATTGTCCTTTTCAATTATAAAAGCTTTTTACAAAAATCTACTACTCTGCTTGCATGTCAGCAGACTGGGGTAGATCCTGCTGAAATCCTATGTATTGAATGAATAGAGAATTGTTTTGAATGGCAAAAATATCGTTTTTGAATCGAGAATCGCGTTGAATCGGGAAGAATCGATTTATAATCGAATCGTGACCCCAAGAATCGATATTGAATCGAATCGTGGGACACCCAAAGATTCACAGCCCTAATATATATATATATATATATATACCTGTATGTATGTATGTATATATATATATATATATATATATATATATATATATATATATATATATATATATATATATATATATATATATATATATATATATATATATATATATATATATATATATATATATATTTATTTATATATATACACACCTGTATGTATGTATGTATGTATGTATGTATATTTATATATTCCGAGCGCGATGATGTCACGTTATCGATGGGAGAATGCATTTTCAGACAATATAGTTTGCCTGAGCGACTAGGAGACACCAAGAGTAACACTCGTTAGAAAATGGATTAGAAAGGACAAAATAATAAAAACTAGGGATGTCCGGCAGTCCGATATTATCGGCTGATAAATGCTTTAAAATGTAATATCGGAAATTATCGGTATCGGTTTCAAAATTATCGGTATCGGTTTCAAAAAGTTAAATTTACGACTTTTTAAAACGCCGCTGTGTACACGAACGTAGGGAGAAGTACAGAGCGTCAATAAACCTTAAAGGCACTTCCTTTGCGTGCCGGCCCAGTCATATAATGTCTACGGCTTTTCACACACACAAGTGAATGCCATGCATACTTGATCAACAGCCATACAGGTCACACTGAGGGTGGCCATATAAACAACTTTAACACTGTTACAAATATGCGCCACACTGTGAACCCACACCAAACAAGAATGACAAACACATTTCGGGAGAACATCCACACCGTAACACAACAGAACGAATACCCAGAACCCCTTGCAGCATTAACTCTTCCGGGACGCTACAATATAGACCCCCGCTACCCCCTACCTCCTCATGCTCTCTCAGGGAGAGCATGTCCCAAATTACAAGCTGCTGTTTTGAGGCATGTTGAAAAAAATAATGCACTTTCCCACACAGCAGAAGACTGCTATACGGATCCGCCTTCAAGTCGCCGAAACCACGTTACTGTCACATTCGTTTTGGCTCCGCCTAGAGGATACAGCTCCGCCTCTGAAAATTGTACGGTCAGACAGCTGATCCTGAGCGGACTCGTGTCTGATTCGCATACGCGGACGCGACAAACCAAACCGGCGCGCGCCGCCTAGAGTTATAGGCTCCGCCTACGCGCGCTGAGCCGACCAATGTCTGCACCCGCAGACGTGGACGCGCCTACTAGCGTGTACGCGCATGAGCCAAGATCTCTGGACTTTCTTTGCTGGAACACGAACGTAAGTATAGATTTATTGATTTATTGCTACATTCGCAGTAAAGATCAGCCTTTGTGTTTCCATCATCATTTATGTATGATTGTAATGACGTTGTTTGATATTAGGACTAGCAGTAAAACTTTATATTCTGTAAAAAAAGGCTATTTTATTTCCAGCGCCGCCTCCCAGAATGCTTTGCATGGGGACGTGCGTCTGACGTCACGTATACAGAAAATTCGAAATGGCTGCACGCGGTAGGTGAGGCCCGAGCGAAGAAAAGTGGAAAAGAGTGTTATTCGTCAAAAAACCCACACAACGACGGTCATTTTTTTGCCGTGCTATTGTAAAATTGTCTTTTATCTGTGTTCTGTGTTCTGGGGGACCCCGACTCCAGAATGTGAAAGTTTCCCGCGTGAAGCCGGTGAGTAAAAAGTTCAATACAGTTAACTTAGGCCATCTTTTGTTAGAGGCTGTGAATGTGTGTAGGTTACATGCTACGATATTCCACATATTTCCAACTGCTTGAAACGAAAGCGTATTACTTTATTGTCAGTGTTGTTTAGGCCCAGGTCGCTAACGTTACTTCGTTAGTCAACAACGTAACGTTAACGGAGTGGAAACAGCCGTTCTTTGCCATTAATATGAGTGTGTATTATTTCTTTCTTTGTTCTTTAGTGGAGCTCGAGATCCTGTTTACTGTGGACTAGCTGTGTGTGACGCCCTGTTGTTTTTGTTTCCATTACAAAAAAAAAGGAATGTCTATGTGTTTTTTGGCATAGAAAAAAATATAAAATGAGGTGATGTGAGTGGGAAAAATTGCTGCACATATTAAGGATCCTTTTTCTTGATCTATATTTTTGTTATTTGCTGATGTATATATTTTATATGCTGTTTTTTATTTAATTAATTTATTAGAGACTATTTTATGCTTTATTTACCTTTTTTTATTATTATTATTTTATTTACTATTATTATTATTATTTCCACATGTAAGCATAAATAATTGATCATATTAGTACATTGTTTGATTGCTTTGCTTAATGCATTCCATAATTTAATTCCACATACTGATATACTGAAGGTCTTAAGTGTTGTACGTGCATACAAATGTTTTAAATTACATTTCTCTCTAAGATTATTTTTCTCCTCTTTTTTTGAGAAGAATTGTTGTATATTCTTGGGTAGCAGGTTATAGTTTGCTTTGTTTATAATTTTAGCTGTTTGCAAATTCACTATGTCGTGGAATTTCAGTATCTTTGATTCAATAAATAAAGGATTTGTGTGTTCTCTATATCCAACATTATATATTATTCTAACTGATCTTTTTTGTAACACCGTTAATGAATGAAGTGTACTTTTGTAATTATTTCCCCATATTTCTACACAATAACTCAGATATGTAACACTAGTGAACAGTAGAGAATATGAAGTGATTTTTTGTCTAGAACATGTTTTGCTTTATTCATTATTGACGTGTTTCTTGCTACTTTAGGTTGTATATTTTTTACTTGAGATTTCCAGTTCAATTTATAATCAATCATTACACCTAGAAATTTGGTTTCATTTACTCTTTCAATTTCTATTCCGTCTATTTGTATTTGTGTTTGACTTTCTTTTCTACTGTTACCAAATAGCATTATTTTAGTTTTACTGAGATTCAAAGATAGTCTGTTTTTGTCAAACCATCTTTTTAATTTGTTAATTTCTTCTGTTATTATTTGTATTATCTTCTGTGTGTTCTCTCCTGAACAAAACGCTGTTGTATCATCCGCAAATAATACTAACTTTAAATCTTTTGTAACTTTACAAATGTCATTTATCTAGACATTGAATAATTTAGGTCCTATATTGATCCCTGAGGTACACCACAGGATATATTTAGCGTTGTAGACGAAACCGCCACATTAATATTAAAGATATGGTTAACATTCTTAGTGCTAAAGATATTCCCCTCTCCTTGTATCCCTTCTCCCAGCTCCACCGTCTCGCCGAGTGCCAGCAAGAGTCATGAGTACTTGTCAACTCGACTCCTCAACTGGAGATAACTTTCTAGGTAAAGACTGATCTCCAAAATAATATCTCAGCATCCAGTAACCATGGTTAACAGATCACAACCATTTAATACCAATTTATCTCCCTTAGCACCTCACCATGGGGAAGGATGTACTCATATGCCTTCACCAGCACATGCATTAAACATGCAGAGAGTTACACAAGGTAGGGACTGATCTCTGTATACACTACACCCATAATTTCAAACCCTACTTTACGATTGAGCTGAAGTTCTGACTATTATGACCTGTACTTTTACCTTTCTTATAGTTCTTACCACCTTGGGGCACCATTCAGGTAAAATCTCAGCTCATCTTATTTGCTTATTTGTATACACTAACACCTGTGCATGCTTTTGTCCAAGTTGTTCCTTTGACGATGAATAAATACCCCTTTTCTTTCTTTCTACATTAAGGGTGCCTTTTCATCTGATTAAATGTATAATGAACAGGGACATTGCGGTTGTCCCAAGTGGATGGTATGATGATAGGATGGTTTTCTGGCCCAGCTATAAAAACACCGACAGAATTGAAAGGGCCGCTTTAAATGAGGAGCAGCATGAGCCAAACTGGCCAAGATTTGACGTTTCTGTTGTCCGAACTTGTGGTATGCAAATTCATAATCTTCTTGTTTAAAAATAACGTCATAGTTGCTTCTCTTTATGCTTGGAATAACCTATTGTGTCTATGTTCTGACCAGGTCTCTTGTAAGAGAGAGACCTGATTTATCATCATCAATAATAATAATATTCTGTTCAGCTCTACAGCTAATTTGAAACTCATGTTCATTTTAACATATTCAATTTTAGACAACTACAAAGACGCATTAAAAATAATGCAACAATATGGAAAGGGCTGCAACACCTCAGACCTGCAATCTGAGGCAGAGAACGAGGAGCTGCCAGAAAAAAGGAACAGGAAGCCAGTGTAAGTGTGTTCCGTCTTGTTTTTGTCATGTTTCTACAGTAATAGGAAGGTTATTTCCGGTAGCATTCAAAAATAGACCAGAGATGCTTGTACTATATGTATATTTGGCAATTTTGGTATTGCAATAATCCTAATGATATGGTTACCCAACAGCCATCGTCTCGGGGACTCAGATGATAGCGAAGAAGACCCGGGAAATAGTGACCTCACATCTCTGCGGTTGGCAATTGGCCAATTGCACAGGCAGAGTAAGGAATAATCTCTTAACATCGAAAACAACAAAACCACCACATTAATATTAAAGATATGGTTAACATTCTTAGTGCTAAAGATATTCCCCTCTCCTTGTATCTCTTCTCCCAGCTCCACCGTCTCGCCGAGTGCCAGCAAGAGTCATGAGTACTTGTCAACTCGACTCCTCAACTGGAGATAACTTTCTAGGTAAAGACTGATCTCCAAAATAATATCTCAGCATCCAGTAACCATGGTTAACAGATCTCAACCATTTAATACCAATTTATCTCCCTTAGCACCTCACCATGGGGAAGGACGTATTCATATGCCTTCACCAGCACCTGCATTAAACATGCAGAGAGTTACACAAGGTAGGGACTGATCTCTGAAATATTAGTGTATAGATAGGCCCCTTGGGTATTACCAGTCATGGTTAACTGATGGCTCTCTCACAATGCCCACCTCACTAGGAACGGCAGTCCCTCCTCGACTCCCTCCACCCCCCTCACCAGCAGCCCTCAACATGTGGCAGACAGAGGAGCCTGGATCCAGCCTGGCCTACAGGCCAACATGGCGAGGGGGAAGAATGGCCGACAACATTTCCTGCTCTGGTGAGCAATAACTGACAAATACCGGATGGTCATTCTGTGCCACAAATTTTGGAAAAAATTCAAATTCACAAGCAATCACATATTTTCTTCAAACTTTGTCAATAACTTTTGTCATTAACTAAGGTCAATAGCTAATGTCAGGATTATGAGTAATGAGGATAAACACTGAAACATGTTAATTTTATACTGCTGTTTGTCAACAGCGCCTGAGGTAATCCAGATCCTTAGCCTGCTGGAAACTATTAAGCACAACCAAGACCAGCTGATTGCGAAGGTAAACTTCTTAAGCCTTGAATAGGTCAATAATTCATAATGACATTGATTTTGATTCATTATTATTTTTTAAAGAAAGAAACAGCCTACATGGCAGCTTTGTGTGATTAGAGTAAACATTGCTACATTTTCTTGTTACATTTCACCTGTTTGCTCTTTAAATACCACTTTTAATGTTTTTTATTTATTTCGATCATATTTTTTAAAAATGTGCCCTGGGGCCGTTAAAAAATGACCTGCAGGCCGCAAATGGCCCCCGGGCCGCACTTTGGACACCCCTGGCCTACACGAATACAAACATAGAATGATAGTACAAATATAATAAGAAAACAATGTCAACCTCCCAAAGTTGTGTTATGGATATTTATTTATGCCCCCCACCCCCAACCCCCCGCCGCCGTCATCCAACAGAGCCAAACAAGTACTCTGATCAAGGAACCAAATAACGATATTGTTTAAACATTTTGGATGTCTTGCACACCTATACACTGATCACAAATTCATAGTTTACGCACCTTATTTTAACCACCTCCAGTAACTTTAAGTCATGTTTTTTTTTTCAAATGTAATCTCCTTAATACCTATCACATATTTTGTATTGTGTAAGCATACTTGGCTTTGGATGCTACATACCATAAACATAAACGTATCTGTCTTGTAATCTTGTTTGATTACAGGTGCTAAGAGTAAAAATTTGTTGACAAGGTCAGCCACGGACGCTGAGGTCACCAAACACGCCATCAGGTGGTTCAACTTGGCGGGGGATTGGGCAACGAGGAGACGAGTCCCGCTTCCACCTCCTCAGGAGGAATAGAGATGTATATGTATAAATAAACAACCTTTTATTAGACTTCTTGTCATTCACCAGTTATTCATTTTCTGATATGTTAGCTGTGCATGGAGCAGCGTTTCCTTGAAGTTGTAGCCTAATAGATTAAATATGTATATTTACTTTTTAAATATATATTATATATATTTACTTTATAGAGTGAATTGACCATTTTCTGTTTCTGCCTATTGACAATATTGTTAGTTTAAAAATACAAGGCAATGCATATGTAAGCCTATATTGCTGTAGTAGGGCTTAGTGAATTTTTTAGTTTCCTATTTTATCCTACAGCAAGAACAGAAGGGATTTTGAAAATAAGATAAAGGGGTCCAAAACGGCCAGATGAGCCAGGGTTTTTATGAGTCCGTTGCTGGTCCGCGGCGGGAGGTTAGGCTATGATCTTGGGTGCGGAGCGGATGCAGCGCGCCGTCACGGCGCACCCGCCGCGGAAATAAGGCTTTGATCATGGGTGCGGAGCGCATTCAGCGCGCCGCCACGGCGGATCCGCTACCTGCCGCCGTGGCGGATACCTTCCTGAGTGCAAATGGACGCCGATGCCGGTCCGTTTCGCGGTTCCGTTCCGGAAAGCGCGATACCTGCGCGGGGGATCCGCCGCGGAGTGTTTTTGCTGTGTGGGTTGTGACTTCAATAATAAATATGGCAGTGCCATGTTGGCAATTTTTTTCTACAACTTGAGTTGATTTATTTTGGAAAACCTTGTTACATTGTTTAATGCATCCAGCGGGGCATCACAACAAAATTAGGCATAATAATGTGTTAATTCTACGACTGTATATATCGGTATCGGTTGATATCGGAATCGGTAATTAAGAAATGGACAATATCGGAATATCGGATATCGGCCTAAAAGCCATTATCGGACATCTCTAATCAAAACAAAACAAAACTTAGGACTTACCACGGGCCGGATTTTGGATGCTGGTGGGCCGGATCCATAGTTTGGGGACCCCTGGTTCAAACACTTGATGAAAAACATTATTGATGAAACAAAGACTTCCTGGGCTTTCTGATCACAGGGTGTGCCAGCTACTGTGCTTTGGAATTGGGTCACAAACACAATCTTGTTTAGAGCCACAAACAGCCCTGATTACATTGAAAATGTGTGAATTGTACAGACCTTCGAGCATCCTCTCCTCCCCTGCCGTCTCCCCGTACGATAGCCCGCCCCCTCCCGCATCATCAGCCGAGTAGCTGCGGCGGCGCTGACTCTCACACACGCGGGTCGTCTGTGGACGCTGCCTGCCTGGCCGGCTCTGGACATGGCGGCAGCGGCCCCGGAAGAGGAGGACCGCCGACCCATCCGTAGGGTCCGATCCAAGAGTGACACGCCTTACATCAATGAAGCGAGGATCTCTTTGCACCTGGAAACAGGTAGGGGCAGCCGGACACGACACGCCATGCTAGCTAGCACACCTCGATATGGCGGCGTGCACCCACAGTTTCTTGGGTACGCCGTGTCGTGGAAGTAATCGATAACGGCAGACCTGAGACATGAGCGTGAC
>NC_084749.1:23587198-23669698 GCF_033978785.1 Entelurus aequoreus
GGTATTATTATTATTATTATTAATACATAAGCTTATTATTTTGAGCAATTGGAACACATGTTTCAAGTACTACATCAAATATATCATTATCTCCATTCAGTTTTCAAAATGTTCTGTGTTACAAGGTGCAGGATGCTAATAGTATCTGACTTTGTGAAAAGGCAGAGTGGTTGCCAATCATTAGCAGGGCGATTGTGAAAGCATAAATGGTTTTGTCATGTCTGTGTGATCATGTTTTGTTTTAGTCATGTTTTATTTTGTTTAGTTATTGGACTCTTTAGTTTCTGTTTACGTTACATTGTTTTTGTTTCCATGACTACCCATTAGTTTTCACCTGTCCTCATGTCACACACCTGTCTCACGATTTGCACTCGCGCACCTGTCACTAATCATGTCACTGCTATTTAAGCCTGTCTGTTTCTGTTGATCGTCCTGGTGACATTATCCATACTACCTCTGCTACCCATGAGATTCCTGTTTTCTATAGTTCATGCTTCATGCCATGCCACAGTAAGTGTTTTTGTTTCATGTTCATAGTTAATTGCCTTTGCGCTAGTCTTTTGTTTCATTAGTCAAGTTTGTTCTCCGCCATTGTGTGCGCCTTTTGTTTGCTTCCTTTTTTGTAGTTATAGTGTTAAAATAAAAGATGTCCTTACCTTCACGCCTTGCCCGCTCCAACTTTACTTGCATCTCGGGAAAACAAACAACCCAATGTCCAAGTCGTGACAGGTTTCATGAAAGTCAGCTGTGTTAAGTACTGCAAACCCCCAAACCAATGAAGTTAGCACATTGTGTAAATCATAAATAAAAACAGAATGCAATGATTTGCAAATCCTTTTCAACCTATATTCAATTGAATAGACTGCAAAGACAAACTTAACGTTCGAACTGAAAAACTAAATATTTTGCAAATATTAGCTCATTTGGAATTTGATGCCTGCAACATGTTTTAAAAAAGATGGCACAAGTGGCAAAAAAGACTAAGAAAGTTGAGGAATGCTGATCAAACACTTATTTGGAAAATCCCACAGGGGAACAGGCTAATTGGGAACAAGTGGGTGCCATGATTGGGAATAAAAGCAGCTTCCATGAAATGCTCAGTCATTCACAAACAAGGATGGGGCGAGGGTCATCACTTTGTTAATAAATGCGTGAGCAAATTGTCAAACGGTTTAAGAAAAACAATTCTCAACGAGCTATTGCAAGGAATTTAGGGATTTCACTATCTACGATCTGTAATATCATCAAAAGGTTCAGAGAATCTGGAGAAATCACTGCACGTAACATTGAATGCCCGTGACCTTGGACCCCTCAGATGGTACTGCATCAAAAACCGACATCAGTGTGTAAAGGATATCACCACATGGGCTCAGGAACACTTCAGAAAACCACAGTCAGTAACTACAGTTGGTCGCTACATCTGTAAGTGCAAGTTAAAACTCTACTATGCAAAGCGAAAGCCATTTAACAACAACACCCAGAAACGCCGCCGGCTTCGCTGGGCCCGAGCTTATCTAAGATGGACTGATGCAAAGTGTAAAAGTGTTCTGTGGTCTGACGAGTCCACATTTCAAATTGTTTTTGGAAACTGTGGACGTTGTGTCCTCCAGGAAAAAGAGGAAAAGAACCATCCGGATTGTTATAGGCGTGAAGTTCAAAAGCCAGCATCTGTGATGGTATGGGGGTGTATTAGTGCCCAAGGCATGGGTAACCTACACATGTGTGAAGGCACAATTAATGCTGAAAGGTACATACAAGTTTTGGAGCAACATACAGTATGTTGCCATCCAAGCAACGTTATCATGGACATCCCTGCTTATTTCAGCCAGACAATGCCAAGCCACGTGTTACAACTGCGTGGCTTCATAGTAAAAGACTGCGGGTACTTGACTGGCCTGCTTGACAGTGTGGCGCATTATGAAGCGTAAAAAAAAACAACGGAGACTGTTGAAAAACTTAAGCTGTACATCAAGCAAGAATGTGAAAGAATTCCACCTGAAAAGCTTAAAAAATTGGTCTCTTCAGTTCTCCTCGTTTTCCCAGTACCAACTTTTTTGCACTGTGGTACTGCCATTAAATTCTAAGTTAATGATTATTTGCAAAAAAAAAAATTACGTTTCTCAGTTCGAACATTAAATATCTTGTCTTTGCAGTCTATTCAATTGAATATAAGTTGAAAAGGACTTGCAAATCATTGTATTTTGTTTTTATTTACGAATTACACAACATGCCAACTTCACTGGTTTTGGGTTTTGGAGAAATGGCTAAATTTGGTAAATGTGTTTTTTTCCTGAAATCTTTTTTGAGCGGTTTAATTATTGTTGTTGTGTGCTGGCAACACTCGCATGTTGGTCAGGCTCTTTAGAACAGTACCGAAACAAAATGCAAAACATAAAACTGCTTGGCTTTTGTATAAACAACGTTCATGATTTTCTAAATAAAACATAAAAAAGTGCAGGTAATTATTCAAAAAACCAAATGATCAAATAAAAAAATGTATATGATTTAAATAAATAATAATATAAAACAATATTATAAAGATAAGGATATGATAGAATAGGATATGGTAGACTTTATTCATCTCACAATGGGCAAATGATGCAGTTGCATTGCAGATACAAAAGTCCACAAAAAACAAGGTAAAAAACACATGAAAACAAGAGAGAAACATAAAAGAAAACAAAGGGCATAAAATACATGAAAAGAGCACAGATCTGATGTAACCAGCTCCCACTTCAGCAGCGCCATTTCTACATACAGCTACAAAAATTTAAAAAACAGCAAAAATACAAAAATTACCTATAAATAATACTGTACATACAGTATAGGGCACATCCGATTACACCATGCATAGACAAACAACAACAAAAACATTTCAACACCCGCATACTGTACACCGCAGTGGCCTCTGCAGTGCTCCACGCTCTTGTCTGCTGGGGTCAGGGGAATATACTTAACAAAGCAACCAAGAGAGCAGACTAGACCTAGCTGCCCTCTAGCTCTCAGCAAATGTCCAGTCCATGCGGACAAGCAAGAATCTGTCCCGGGAGACCGAAGCGTCCAATACATGCTCATTTAGCCATGGTTCTGTGATCCATCCCGATGCCCAATGCTAATTCCCGACGCTAGTCTCCACGCGGACTCCGATGTAGCAGAGAGCCAGCAGCTGGTCTCCGGTGCAAACATGGCCATTGCTCAAAGGCTCCCCTGATGCAGCTCCAAAAGCCCACAAAAAGCACTGCAGAAGTCACAAAAAAGCCGCCCCTTGTTGCAGTCTCGAAGTGGCCTGAACCAAAAGGCAAACAACACAAGAGGGACTTCAAGGACACAAAAAGGATACACAAGAGCACAGAACTCCTGCAACCAGCAGCTACTACAGTGGCATCATCTTGGGGGGAAAAACCCCTTTTTCCACCAAGCATGTTGAAGGATGTTAAGAGCCAATTTGATACAGTTTGTTCATTAAAGATGTGAACATTTGAATGTAGGTCAATGCTAAGCACAACATTGACATCTTAGCTTTGTGTTATAAGTGACAAAGTAAATTGTAATATTATCTAATTATATCTACCGTGGCAGCACAGTGACACAGGGGTTATTGCATGAGCCTCACAATATGAAGGTCCTGGGGAGTTTGCATGTTCTCCCCGTGACTGCGTGGGTTCTCTCCGGGTAATCCTGCTTCCTTCCACGTCCAAAGACATGCACCTGAGGATAGGTTGATCGGCAACACTAAATGGTCCCTAGTGTGTGAATGTGAGTGTGAATGTTGTCTATCTGTGTTGGCCCTGCGATGAGGTGGCGACTTGTCCAGGGTGTACCCCGCCTTCCGCCCGAATGCAGCTGAGATAGGCTCCAGCACACCCCGTAACCCCGAAAGGGATAAGCGGTAGAAAATGGATAGATGGATGGATATCTCCGTATTTTTCGGACCGTAAGGCGCACCGAATTAAAAGGCGCATTAAAGGGGTCATAATAGGATTTTTTTCAAAATTTAAAACACTATCTTGTGGTCTACATAACATGTAATGGTGATTCTATGGTGAAAGTGTTGCATAGATTATGTTTTACAGACCATTTTCAGGTAGCTTTCTGAGCGTCTCTTCAGGATGCGCCGTTTTGTGGACGGTCTTACCTACGCGGCTCACCTTCGACAGTGTCTTCTCCCCGTCATCTTTGTTGTAGCAGTGTAGTGTGCAAGGACGGGAGTGGAAGGAGCGTCAAAAGATGGAGCTATCTGTTTGAATGACATTCAGACTTTACAGAAATCAATAACGGAGCAGCATCTTCTCGTCCGTGGCTCAATAATCCAACTTCAATGCCGGAAATGTGTCCCGTGAAAAACCGTCCGACCGGAACCCTCTAATAACTAAAGTTCCGTGGGTCAATTATGTAAACCCACTACAGTTTTTAGCGCTTTGATAGCTAGTCTACTGACAGATATAAGTAAGAACTGTGAGCTACTTTATATTAGAAACGGCAACAATGGAAGATACATGTCACATAACAAGGTAGAGAAAAAGAAGAAGCTTATGACTATGGTGTCAACACGGACTACAATTGCGGACGCACGCACATTTTCAGGACTGATGCAGATCCCAAATACAGATCAGCAGGTACCAGAAGGTAAGAAAAGTTGGTTTTGCATAATATTTTGAAACAAAACACCAGGTAATATGTCTAATAGGTGCCATTTTGCGGTCCTTATACATGCACCATAATAATACTCGTATGTTTAATGCGCTGACAATCCATCAAGCGGTGCGGCTTCATAGCTTACAGAAGTCATACTAAAAATATTTTGACAGATTTTTGAGTGCCGTGTGTAATGTTCTATATTCTCAATAGAACATTTAAAGTTTTGGTGTTGTTTACTGCCTTCATATTGCAGTCTACATGTACCTAATAAAATTGCTTCGAGGTCGGCAAGCACAACCAGAATTATGCGGTACATTAGGCACACATAAGGCGCACTGTCAATTTTTTAGAAAATTAAAGGATTTTAAGTTCGCCTTGTAGTCCGAAAAATATTCTAATTATAAAAACTTGTATATAAGTATATATAATAGTATACTGTATGCCAAGGGCTAATAAAAACAAGCTGCAAGTGCAATAGTAACACAGTCAGAATTAGTAATTCAGTTTGAATAAGTTTATTACCTGAAAAACAGCATTAATAGTTCCAGCTTGTTCCTCTGGATTAGGCCTAACTTGAACTTTTACACCAATCTAAAATCTTCAATATCCTACTGTATGTACTGTATAATTTCACATTTGAACCCATTTGATGTTAGACACATTAACTATGGCTCGAGTCCTGCATTCAATCACCAAACTAGAACAGGAAAAAGGCTGATGTTCTGATGCATTTCTCCCATTAAGTTTTTGTTTAGGTGAGGGTCACCTATCAAAACAGAAGTGATGAAAAAGGAAGGAGAAAAGTGGGGTGACTCATACTGTTGTAATAGGTCAGCGTTCGTTTACACATTTTCAGAGATGTAAACACACACACAAACACGCGCCCACAGGCGCTGCTGTTGTGTCACATCGTATTTTTGCAACACATGCCGAGTCCAGTCAGACGAAGGAGGATGATGAAATCCATCCATCCATCCATCCATTTTCTACCACTTGTAAAAAACGGAATGGATATGAGAGCGATGGAAATAAACTGCTGAAAGAACAAAAAAAAACACTGAACTTCGTGTTGCCTCTTAACCTACAGCCAATTGATGCTGATGCATCTCTTGACGAATTAAAAGTGAAAAAAAGCAAACACATTTTTATTAATTCAAAGAAAACAGCTCATTCACTTCTAAGAAAGAGCTGTGTAAGGCCAAAATAATATTTATCTAGGTTATATGAAAAAGTAACAAAAGTGAACGGTTGTGGTTCTACATAACCCAAAACAAGTGAAGTTGGCACGTTGTGTAAATCGTAAATAAAAACACTATACAATGATTTGCAAATCCTTTTCAACATATATTCAATTGAATAGACTGCAAAGACAAGATATTTAATGTTCGAACTGGAAAACTTTGTTATTTTTTGCAAATATTAGCTCATTTGGAATTTGATACCTGCAACATGTTTTAAAAAAGCTGGCAAAAAAAACTGAGAAAGTTGAGCGATGCTCATCAAAAACTTATTTGGAACATCCCACAGGTGAACGGGCTCATTGGGAACAGGTGGCTGCCATGATTGGGTATAAAAGCAGCTTCCATGAAATGCTCAGTCATTCACAAACAAGGACTTTGTGAACAAATGCGTGAGCAAATTGTCAAATTGTTCTGTGGTCTGACGAGTCCACATTTCAAATTTTTTGTGAAAGTGTGGACGTCGTGTCCTCCGGAACAAAGAGGAAAAGAACCATCCGGATTATTCTAGGCGTAAAGTTAAAAAGCCAGCATCTGTGATGGCATGGGGGTGTATTAGTGCCCAAGGCATGGGTAACTTACACATCTGTAAAGGCACCATTAATGCTGAAAGGTACATACAGGTTTTGGAGCAACATATGTTGCCATCCAAGCAACGTTATCATGGACGCCCCTGCTTATTTCAGCAAAACAATGCCAGGCCATGTGTTACAACAGCGTGGCTTTGTAGTTAAATAGTGCGGGTACTAGACTGGCTTGCATGTAGTCCAGACCTGTCTCCCATTGAAATTGTGTGGCGCATTATGAAGCCTAAAATACCACAACAGAGACCCCGGAGTGTTGAACAACTTAAGCTGTACATTAAGCAAGAATGGGAAAGAATTCCACCTGAAAAGCTTCAGAAATTGGTCGTCTCAGTTCCCAAACGTTTACTGTGTTGTTAAAAGGAAAGGCCATGTAACACAGTGGTAAAAATGCCCCGGTGCCAACTTTTTTGCAATGTGTTGCTGACATTAAATTCTAAGTAAATTTTTTAGCTAAAAGATTAAGTTTCTCAGTTTGAACATTAAATTGCTTGTCTTTGCAGTATATTCAATTGAATATAAGTTGAAAAGGATTTGCAAATCATTGTATTCTGTTTCAACTGCATTCGGGCGGAAGGCGGCGTACACCCTGGACAACTGAGATAGACTCCAGCACCCCCGCGACCCCGAACGGGACAAGCGGTAGAAAATGGATGGATGGAAGTATTCTGTTTTTATTTACAAATTACACAACGTGCCAACTTCACTGGTTTTGGGTTTTGTAAATTTACACATTATGAAAGTCATGATGAGAGATGTTTTTTTTTAATGCATTTTAAATATTAAATAAATGTAAATAAAAGTCCGCTTACAGCGGATCCAATGGGAGCTCCACTATTCCGCCCATAAAATCCAAATAAATAACCATTCAAAAAGCGCCAACAATACTTCATTTACATTTCATGATTTGAATATTAACCAAGTATTAGTGATATTAATATTATAAGCGCTAACGCAGACAAACTACAAAACCCAAAACCGGTGAAGTTGGCACGTTGTGTAAATTGTAAATAAAAACAGAATAAAATTTTCAAATCCTTTTCAACTTATATTCAATTGAATAGACTGCAAAGACAATATATTGAATGTTCGAACTGAGAAACTTTTTTTCGTGTGTGAATAATCATTAACTTAGAATTTAATGGCAGCAACACATTAATTTTGGTTGTGCTTACCGACCTCAAAGCTATTTTATTTGGTACATAGTGAAATGATAAGTGTGAGAAGTAGATGGCAGTCACACATAAGAGATATGTGTAGATGGCAATATGATGGCAGTCACACACAAGAGATACATGTCGACTGCAACATGATGGCAGTCACACACAAGAGATACGTGTAGACTGCAATATAACTCAAGTAAACAACAGCAGAATTGTAAATGTTCCATTGAAAATATAGAACATAACACGCCATCCATCCATTTTCTACCGCTTGTCCCTTTTGGGGTCGCGGGGGGTGCTGGAACCTATCTCAGCTGCATTCGGGCGGAAGGCAGGGTATACCCTGAACAAGTCGCCACAACACAGATAGACAGACAACATTCACACTCACATTCACACACTAGGGCTAGGGATAATGTTGCCAATCAACCTATCCCCAGGTGCATGTCTTTGGAGGAGGGAGGAAGCCGCAGTACCCAAAGGGAACCCACACAATCACGGGGAGAACGTGCAAACTCCACACAGAAAGATCCCGAGCCC
This sequence comes from Entelurus aequoreus, assembly GCF_033978785.1. Classification (NCBI taxonomy): domain Eukaryota; kingdom Metazoa; phylum Chordata; class Actinopteri; order Syngnathiformes; family Syngnathidae; genus Entelurus; species Entelurus aequoreus. The sequence goes on from NC_084749.1 coordinate 23,595,362, forward strand.
GGGATTGAACTCATGACCTTCGTATCGTGAGGCACATGTACTAACCCCTGTTCCGCCGTGCTGCCCAGAACATTACACACGACGCTCAAAAATCTATCAAAATGTTTTATTATGACTTTGGTAAGCAATGAAGCCGCACCGCTTGATGGATTGTACTGTGCTTCAACATCCATCCATCCATCCATTTTCTACCGCTTGTTCCCTTCGGGGTCGCGGGGACTGCTGGAGCCTATCTCAGCTGCATTCGGGCAGTAGGCGGGGTATACCCTGGACAAGTCTCCACTAAAACATATGAGTATGATTATGGTGTGTGTATAAGCTAGGACATTATCTGGCGTTTTGTTTTGCAATATTATGCAAAACCCACTCTTCATACCTTCTGGTACCTGCTGATCTGTATTTGGGATCTGCATAAGTCCTGAAAATTTGTGCGGGTCCACCTTTGTAATCCGTGCCGACACCGTAGTAGATAAGCTTCTTCTTTTTCTCTATCTTGTTATGGGACATTCATCCTCCGCTGTTGCCATGTCTAATATAAAGTAGTGTAAAGTTCTTACCTACTGTATATCCGTCAGTAAACTCGCCATGATCAAGTGCATTTAAACTGCTAAGTGTGAAAATATGACATTCTTATTAATGTTTTTCAAAACATACTGACTGAACTTAGTTGTCAGTATATTTTTACCTCAAATATAAAAATCAATTTTTAACTTATCAAGTTATTGTTGTTTCAATGCTCTTTTCATTTTGTGTTGCAGCTGAGGAAGTGGAGAGACTGGCAGCAATGCGCTCTGACTCACTGGTACCTGGCACACACACACCTCCAATTAGGCGGCGAAGTAAATTTGCCACCTTAGGGCGTCTCTTTAAACCCTGGAAATGGAGAAAAAAGAAGAGTGAAAAGTTCAAGCAGACCTCTGCTGGTGAGGACAACATACACACATCTTCTCCATTAGCCTCTGCCATATAGCGGACATAAGAAAAATGTATTAAATAATATACAGTAGAAGAAACAATGTCACGAAATGTAGGGACACAATGCACAGTACACCACACGTATATCCTCCTGAGACCCAGTGTCCTCTGCAGTGGACATTTCTGTTTTGAGTAACGGGGCTATTTTTTTCCAAAATGTCTCACTCTGACAAAAGAATAACTAAAACCAAATGTCCAGAATGCTGGTTCTCAGGAGAATATCAAACAAAAGGCCGTAGAACACAAACACTTTTATGTATGACTTCATAATGCAAAGAGAAAAAAATGTGTACAGTATCTAAAAGAGAGTATACAACCTTCATATTTCTGTTATGTTGTTATATATTGTCAAGGGACAATACTTCAGGCTGTAATCTGGAGACAGAGAAATGTGCCTGCAATGCAACTGTAACAGAGTCCTATCTGTCGCCTGTCAGTGTGAGGGTGGTTAAAATCAGGTGTCCCTCTTGGCGCCAACAAAAAGTCGTCAAACGATTTTAGTCACCGCTACCACGGCACTGCGGACTCACCCGTTGTAGGCAAAAATACCGGTGGTGGTGATAAAGCCAAATATGTCATCCTCGTTCGCTAAATGTTATGTATGTTTTGCACAATAACAACACGATGTTGACTCTTTAACACCCCTTATTCAACTTCCGCATTTTACGACCACCACCCCACTTGACGGCCCAACCTTAAAGGGACAGTAGCCTGTAGCCCCTAATGCACACATGTTATGAACATCACAGTAGTGTTGACAGCTATCTAGAAAATTGGCTGTGTTGGTAATTTTCAATGAGTAGTTCCTCCCTTCTGCTATACAAGATTTACACTGTTTACTAAGTTTAATTACATAGTATTATCCACTGAAATGATATACTGCAATGAAAATGGATGCTGGAATGTGAGGGTGTATTTTTTTTTTCTAGATACATACAGTACATAAAATATGCATGCTCTCCGTTCAGCCTGTATATTGAAATCTATCTGACTGTGATTATTATTTGTGACAAAAGATTTTGAACAACCATCTGCTTCCTTAACTCTCAACACACAAACTACACTAACACATCTTATTGCTCAGTGCTAGAGAGGAAAATGTCCACACGGCAAAGCAGAGAAGAGCTCATCAAGAAAGGAGTGCTGAAGGAAGTTTACGATAAAGGTGAGTCTTCATCAAATGTACTTGCATAATTAAATGTCATGGGTTCAGTTATATTACTGTGATAACCTCTACACACTGTTCATATTTTACACTTTCACAGTATGGCTGCACCAACAATTCCGTTAGAGTCAACAAATGGTGCAACTAAACTATTTAGAATCTAAATCTATTTAGAATCTCTTAGTAGTCTATGTCATATTCATGAATACATGATTTGTCCATAATGTTTTAAAGGCCTACTGAAATGAAATTTTCTTATTTAAATGAGTATAGCAGGTCCATTGTATGTGTCATACTTGATCATTTCGCGATATTGCCATATTTTTGCTGAAAGGATTTAGTAGAGAACATCGACGATAAAGTTCGCAACTTTTGGTCGCTGATAAAAAGCCTTGCCTGTACCGGAAGTAGCGTGACGTCACAGGTTGTGGAGCGCCTCACATCTGCACATTGTTTACAATCATGGCCAGCAGCAGCGAGAGCGATTCGGACCGAGAAAGCGACAATTACCCCATTAATTTGAGAGAGGATGAAAGATTCGTGGATGAGGAAAGTGAGAGTGAAGTACTAGAGGGCAGTGGAAGCGATTCAGATAGGGAAGATGCTGTGAGAGGCGGGTGGGACCTGATATTCAGCTGGGAATGACTAAAACAGTAAATAAACACAAGACATATATATATATATATATATATATATATATATATATATACATATATATATATATATATATATATATATATATATATATATATATATATATATATATATATATATATATACAACCAGGCTTATATTTAATATGCCACAAATTAATCCGCATAACAAACACCTCCCCCCTCCCGTCCTTATAACCCACCAATACAACTCAAATACCCGCACAACACACTCAATCCCACAGCCCAAAGTACCGTTCACCTCCGTAAAGTTCATACAGCACATATATTTCCCCAAAGTTACGTACGTGACATGCACATAGCGGCACGCACGTACGGGCAAGCGATCAAATGTTTGGAAGCCAAAGCTGTACTCACGGTAGCGCGTCTGCTATCCAACTCAAAGTCCTCCTGGTTGTGTTGCTGTAGCCAGCCGCTAATACACCGATCCCACCTACAGCTTTCTTCTTTGCTGTCTTCATTTTTCATTAAACAAATTGCAAAAGATTCACCAACACAGATGTCCAGAATACTGTGGAATTTTGCGATGAAAACAGACGACTTAATAGCTGGCCACAATGGTGTCCCAATATATCCGCATAATCCGTGACGTCACGCGCAAACTTCATCATATCGAGACGTTTTCAGCAGAATATTTCGCGGAAAATTTGAAATTGCACTTTACTAATCTAACCCGGCCGTATTGGCATGTGTTGCAATGTTAAGATTTCATCATTGATATATAAACGATCAGACTGCATGGTCGGTAATAGTGGGTTTCAGTAGGCCTTTAAAGAGCCGGCACGGTACTCAACACTTGTTTTTGAAGAAAATTTTCTACCATTACAAATATAGTAAGTATGTCTATTTGTTAAATTTGAGCAACATTTCAAGGGGCAAGTGGGTATTGTGGCCAAACAGCTAAATTTTTGTTTCATCTGACATCACATGGATAAAGGAGGAAAGTTCTGTGGCAGCATCGGAGAAAGTTGTACATGTAAACAAACTACGATGAGTTCAAGGATCGCTGAAATTAGTAGGACAAAACGGTGCTTGCCAATTACTCTCATTAGTGAAGCAGGTGTATCATAAACAGTGGGATTTCTAACAATAGGAAGGTTTGTGTCATGTTTGTTCTCCTACAGAAACAATATTAAAACAAAACTTTTTTTTTTCTTCATCTTTTTCCATTTTCTGAAAGAGATCCAGGGAGCTACTAGGGCGGCACTAAAAATTCAGCTCTAGAGCCGCGGGTTGCTGACCCCCGCTCTAGACTGTTAAAATCCATCTCCATCAATCCAAGATACATTTCACCCGAAATAGCCTCAGTCTCCAAAAGATTGGAGCACCTGTACAAACGTTATTAATTTAACTTTGGTGTATTTGTCAATTTCGGAAAAGTTATCAAATTTCAGGGCTTAAAAACAGTTTAGGGTAATTTTACAGCATTCAAATGTTGAAATGTATTACATTTTTCCCAAACTTTAAGTGTTGAACCGAAAATCTCAATCAAAACATCATTTCATTCTTGTTGTTGACATCAACATTTACAACATACATATTCAAAATAATGCATGTCATTTTAATTGCTCTTATCCGGTTGAAAATACATTCTATACATCCATTTTCTATCTCGCTTGTGCTCATTTTGTCCTGGGTAAACTGGAGCCTACACAGCTACAGCTACATAACAGCTAAGCACACAATAGCGCACATGCTAGACATATGTAATTAGTGTCCTTAATTGAATATTATTGCAGTCCAAAACACAATGTCTGTCAATATAAACACGTGTCAAATAATTACAGTTGCATATTATTTACAGATACTAGTCACCATGGGATAAGCTTATTAGAACGTATCCACCAACAAACATGTCTGAAACATTCAACTTCCTGCATCATGCGCTTAATTTAACAAATTATATATATATATTTTTAAAACCCACTCCACTTCAACTTAAAGACTGTACAAGTCCATTACAAACTGTTGATAATAAATAGGTTAATTTGTCATACTGTACATATTGTTCAGAGTCATTTCATATCAATCAATCAATCAATGTTTATTTATGTAGCCCTAAATCACAAATGTCTCAAAGGGCTGCACAAGCCACAACGACATCCTCGGTACAGAGCCCACATAAGGGCCAAGCCGTTTCTAAAATTCCACACTACAAAATACAGTAATAAAGGCATGATTAGTGCTAATATCGTATCAGATCAATATTGGTATCAGCCAACACAAGGCTCCAATATCTGTATTGTATCCGTATGGAAAAAGTTGTATCGGGACAACCTAGCATTTATTATTTACAACTTGTGACTGACATTCCTTTTTCACTGCCTGTTTTATTTATGTTTGGTACTCATTCTCATCATTCCATGTTAAACCTTGTCTTGTGCTGTCTGGCTGTGCTTTTGCAGACAGCTCATCCTTTTCTGCACGGGAGGAGGAGAAGCTGCAGAATGGTCAATCTGCGGCGATTGGATGCAGCTCGTCAGAGTCAGAAGGCGCTGAGCCGATGGAAGGCGCAACAGCAACAGGAGGTAGGCAACTAAAATCTGCGGCTTTGCCTGTTAGGTCCGGCTCACTGTCCATTCTCTCATTTCCTATTCTGCATATCCTGATCGAGTTCACAGGGAAGCTCAATGCTATCCCAGCTGATTTAGGCTGAAATGCAGGACACATTCTGGACTTCTCACCAGTTCGTCACAAGAATGACACACAGGGACACACACTGGTCACACAGTCAACTATAATTGCACCCACCTAAAATCTTCAATTGGCAGAACATACATCAACAATCATTCAATGATCTTGTGAAAAAGTATCGGATTTGGCAATACTGGACCTGTGTCTACTTGGCATCGGGTAGATAGTATTGCCGCCACCCAAAGTGAACATGTCGACATTCAAACCGGAAAATTTATTGCTGAACGGCGAATGTGCGAATCACAAACACCACTGAGGTGTTATAATAATTCCTGGGATTTCTCCACAGGCTCTCAAGATTTTGAGATTACCAGTGAGGGCACAACTCAACAGGACCACACCCATAGTTTAAACCAGGCTTTTCCAGCAAAGAAGCCTTCTTTATATCCAGGGGATGATGTTGAATCATCACTCCAAAGATCTCCTATGTTACACAAGCAACCACCTGCACTACCACCCAAACCTTTCACCAGGATAACAAATCACAACACAGGTATAGTTGTCCGTGCAAACTCTTAATGGATTACTTCATTGCTTTTGGTCCTGTTTATAAGATGCTTATATCCTATAATTTACAGATGGCACCCCGGTAAAGTTGCCGTGCATGTCGGTGAAGTTATCTCCTCCTCTACCTCCAAAGAAGCTCATGATCTCCGTACCTGCAGGGAGCATGGAACCCTCTGTACTCGCCTTCCAGAAGTGCTCTGCCCCTTCCAGCCATGTTCCTGTGGGCGGGCACTCCCTTCACTATGGGACACTTCCTATCCACCCGCCCAGCAGAATTATCGAAGAACTCAACAAGACCCTTGCCCTGACCATGCAGAGGTTTGAGAGGTGAGGATTCGCTCAGAGAGTGAGAGTGCATGTTGGTCTGGCACTTGTAAAAAAATAACATAGCAACAGCAAATCAATAAAGCCAGTGATTCTCAAACTTGGAACGCGGGCTCCATCTAGTGGTATGCCAAATTTGGATCTGTTTCCAATGAGAGTTGGACTATGCCAGGGCTGCCCTTTGTCACAGGTTCTGTTTATAACAGAACCTTAATTTCTAGGCGCAGTCTGGGTTTGGTGGCTGCAGGATTAGGTCTCTGATTTTTGTAAATGATGTAGATGGCTTCATCTGGCCAGGATCTTCAGCTCTCGCTGGATCAGTTTTCAGCCGGGTGTGAAGCGACTGGGATGAGAATCAGCACTTTCAAGTCCAAGTCCATGGTTCTCGCTCGGAAAAGGGTTTAGGGAGGAGATCTTACCACAAGTGGAGGACTTCAAATACCTCGGAGTCTTGTCCACGAGTGAGGGAAGAGTGGATTGTGAGATACACAGGCGGATCTGTGCGGCGTCTGCAGTGATGCGGACCCTGTATCAATCTGTCGTGGTGAAAAAGGATCTGAGCCGGAGGGCAAAGCTCTCAATTTACCGGTCGATCTATGTTCCTATCCTAACCTATGGTCATGAGCTTTGGGTTGTGACAGAAAGGACAAGCTCACGGGTACAAGCGGCCGAAATGAGTTTCCTCCGTCGGATGGCGGGACTCTCCCTTAGAGATACGGTAAGAAGCTCTATCATTTGAGAGGAGCTCAGAGTAAAGCCACTGGTCCTCCACATCGAGAGGAGCCAGATGAGGTGGTTCGGGCATCTGGTCAGGCTGTCCCCCGAACTCCTCCCTGAGGAAGTGTTTAAGGCACGTCTGACCAGTAGGAAGCCACAGGGAAGACCCAGGACTCGTTGGGGGAACTATGTCTCCCAGCTGGCCTGGGAACACCTCAAGATCCCCCAGGAGAAGCTGGACCAATCTGCTGGGGAGAGGGAAGTCTAGGCTTCTCTGCTTAGAGTGTTGCCCCTTGACCCGACCTCGGATAAGCGGAAGAAGATGGATGGATGGAAGGATGGATGAATACTTAACTCCCGGAGGACCTTTTCATCCTGGTTGTAATAAACTGGACTAAAACTGTATACATTGTTATATGAAAGAATTTGAAATAAAAATACAATAAATTGAACATGAACAAATAACCCTCTTAGGAAAAAATATATTTCATATAGAGTAACGCAATCAAAGTCTTGGCCAAAAATAGAGCAACAATCAGCCTGAAAGGACCAAAAAATCCCCAATATTTACGCTAAGGGTTAAACAAGTATAAAAATAGCTTCACATAAATAAAAAAGTGTAAACAATTTTTGTAATGGCGGCAGGGGCCTCAGTTCTGCGTAGAATCCCAATTGTGGTTTGTTTTATATAAATGGCTTATTTTATGTCTCTTTCAAACCACTGCTTCTTCCTGTCCAATAATTCTTACTTTTTTTTTAGATGCAAATTAACGGCTGAATTGATGCCCAAAGGAACTGCTCCCCTATCTTGTGCCATGGTTTTGTTTTAGGGTTGTTTGATTAGTTCCCCTAAAAAGAAGGCACATTCCTTTGAAAGCATTGATGTCCAAATCTCAGATAGGGAGGATCGCTGGTTTGAAAGACCTGTGAAAAAAGCAATCTATGAAATGTAAAATTTAAAAGACCCTCTCTAAAAAGAGGTTTGCTTCATAACCATCATCTTTTTATTCCAAGATTCAAGGAACTTTATTGAGGATGCATTTCACATACTGAGGAGGAATACCATTATCAACAAAGCAAGAAACCCAAGTTTACCCTTTATCTTCAAATACATTGTCTTCAATACGCCTAAGTTACATTTCTGCTAGTAACTTTCTGCTACTAACTTCAACATCACGTATACTTGGATGCAGAAATACAAAACACAAAACCAGTGAAGTTGGCACGTTGTGTAAGTATGTAACGTAATATGTAAATGTACAATGATTTGCAAATCCTTTTCAACTTAAATTCAATCGAATAGACTGCAAAGACAAGATATTTAATGTTCAGACTGAGAAACTTATGTTTTTTTGCAAATAACCATTAACTTAGAATGTAATGGCAGCAACACATTGCAAAAATGTTGGCACAGGGGCATTTTTACCACTGTTACATGGCCTTACCGTTTAACAACACTCAGTAAACGTTTGGGAACTGAGAGACCAATTTTTGAAGCTTTTCAGGTGGAATTCTTCCCCATTCTTGCTTGATGTACAGCTTAAGTTGTTCAACTGTCCGGGGTCTCTGTTGTGGTATTTTACGCTTCATAATGCGCCACACATTTTCAATGGGAGACGGGTCTGGACTACAGGCAGGCCAGTTACCGTACTTACTACGAAGCCACGCTGTTGTAACACGTGCAGAATGTGGCTTGGCATTGTCTTGCTGAAATAAGCAGGGGTGTCCATGAAAAAGACGTTGCTTGGATGGCAACTTATGTTGCTCCAAAACCTGTATGTACCTTTTCAGCATTAATGATGCTTTCACAGATGTGTAAGTTACCCATGCTTTGGGCACTAATACACCCCCATACCATCACAGATGCTGGCTTTTGAACTTTGCGCCTATAACAGTCTGGATGGTTCTTTTCCTCTTTGGTCCGGAGGACACGACGTACACAGTTTCCAAAAATAATTTGAAATGTGGACTCGTCAGACCACAGAACACTTTTCCACTTTGCATCAGTCCATCTTAGATGACCTCGGGCCCAGCGACGCCGGCGCTGTTTCTGGGTGTTGTTGATAAATTGCTTTTGCTTTGCATAGTAGAGTTTTAACTTGCACTTACAAATGTAGCGACAAACTGTAGTTACTGACAGTGGTTTTCTGAAGTGTTCCTGAGCCCATGTGGTGATATCCTTTACACACTGATGTCGGTTTTTGATGCAGAGAGAGCAGTACAGAGACAATGCTTCAGACACTGTTTTATAAATTTCTTATATCTGTTGGGAAGCTATCGTGTGTATTCTAAACACTGACAGCTGATAAAGCTAAAACATGTTAAGGTTTCTGAAGAAGAATCTGCTGCTCATGTTGAAATGGGATATAAGATCAATTTGTGAGGCAAATCCCTTAAGGTGGCAGACACCGTGTTCCATTGTACAGATATGCAACATTGAAATATATGTATCGACCAGCATGAAAACGTAGTAGTGGGTCATTCCTACAATAAAAGGTACTTAATCCAGGGGACCAGAGTTTAATTCAGGAGTTTCCACTGTACTTTGAACTGCTAGTGATTGACTAGACCAGGGGTCCCCAAACTTTTTGGCCAATACAGATAGACAGACAACATTCACACACTAGGGACCATTTAGTGTTGCCAATTAACCTATCCCCAGGTGCATGTCTTTGGAAGTGAGAGGAAGCCGTAGTACCTGGAGGGAACCCACGCAGTCACGGGGAGAACATGCAAACTCCACACAGAAAGATCCCGAGCGCAGGATTGAACCCAGGACCTTCGTATTGTGAGGCAGACGCACTAACCCCTGTCCCACCGTGCTGCCCTTGTTTTAAAACCTCTACACTTGGAATCTATTTTACGTTTCCCCAACGATTTCGCCATTTTTTGTCCTTGTGCACTAATTGACTGAAACACTTGCCGACACTGCGTTGCGAGCGTGATGATATCACGTTATCGATGGGAAAATGCATTTTTAGACAATATGATTTGCATGAGCGGCTAGGAGACCCAGAGAGTAACAAGCGGTAGAAAATGGATTGATGGATGGGCGAGAAAGGATAGATTAAAAAAATTATTACTTTTTTTTTTTTACTGGGCGCTACCCGCAGGCCGGATTTTGGACATTGCCGGGCCGTATCTAGCTCGCGGGCAGTGATTTGGAGATGCCTGGGATAGATTAAAAAAATTATAATAAAAAAAAAAAAAAAAAAAACTTTTTATTTTTTACTTGAGACTACTCACGGGCCAGATTTTGGACACTGGCGGGCCGTAGTTTGGAGACCACTTGGATAGATGAAAAAAATAATAATAACATTCTTTTAAACCTTTTTTTGTTAATCAGGACTACCCGCAGGCCGGATTTTGGACGTTGACGGGCCGTATCTGGTCTGCGGGTCGTAGTTTGGGGACCTCTGGGATAGATTAAAAAAAATTATAATTTAGAAAAAAAAAAATTCGGGACTACCCTCGAGCTGGATTTTGGATGCTGGCGGGCCGTATCTGACCCGCGGGCCGTAGTTTGGGGACCCCTGCAACAGACAAACAACAATGTACCGTTTCTTACAGTTCAACTCTTTTAATCTCTGCTCTTCCCCCCAACTGCAGTTCTGTATTGCGTGCTGTTCCCACACTGATGATCGATTGTGACAACAAAGAGAATCTTCCAAACGAAGCAGATTGCGAGGATCTACCTGTTACGTACGAGGACGATGAAGAAGACTTTGAAGAGGAGAACGAAGACGTGTACGACGAGAAGGATGAGGACGAAGACGACGATGAAGATGAAACTTTGTTTATAAGTAAGTGTTTCTCTTATGTTTGTAAGGTGTCTATACCTGCTCCCTGCTAAACACACACACACTCTTAGTTAAACAAGACAAAAATGTTTTACCTACAGACACCAAAACCAGTGAAGTTGGCACATTGTGTAATTCGTAAATAAAAACAGAATACAATAATTTGCAAATCCTTCTCAGCTTATATTCAATTGAATAGACTGCAAAGACAAGATACTTAATGTTTGAACGGAGAAATGTAATTATTTTTTGCAAATAATCATTAACTTAGAATGTAATGGCAGCAACACATTGCAAGAAAGTTGGCACAGGGGCATTTTTACCACTGTGTTACATGGCCTTTCTTTTTAACAACACTCAGTAAACGTTTGGGAACCGAGGAGACCAATTTTTTAAGCTTTTCAGGTGAAATTATTTCCCCTTCTTGCTTGATGTACAGCTTAAGCTGTTCAACAGTCTCTGTTGTGGTATATTAGGCTTCATATTGCACCACACATTTTCAATGGGAGACAGGTCTGGACTACAGGCAGGCCAGTCTAGTACCCGCAGTTTTTTACTATGAAGCCACACTGTTGTAACACGTGGCTTGGCATTGTCTTGCCAAAATAAGCAGGGGCGTCCATGATAACATTGCTATTCTGTTTTTATTTACAATTTACACAACGTGCCAACTTCACTGGTTTTGGGTTTTGTATACATAGGTGCAATGTAAAGACATGTATGATCTTGCCCAGTGTAGTTAAGAATCCAGATTGAGTCCTGGCACTACATCTACTGCACACAATGTGCATACAGCAGCTCAAAAGTATGTGCAGTTACGCACATTCTCTCACGAAATGGGATTTTATGAATTATAACATTGGTGTAACAAGTTGTAGATGCTACTTTTAGGCTTATTTTTAACCTTTACAAATGAAACCCTCAATTATTGACTGGTGCGTTGGTTCTGGATTTGTAAAAGACTTTAGTGACTCCAGTACAGGTAACACTAAGTTTGGACACACCTGCTTGATTACTGCTTTGCACACTCTTGGCATTCTGTCGATGAGCTTCAAGCACCCCTCATCGAGAGAATGCCAAGGGTGTGCAAAGCAGTAGACAGAGCAAAGGGTGGCTATTTTGAAGAAACTAGAATATAAAACATGTTTTCAGTTATTTCACCTTTTTTTGTTAAGTACATAACTCCACATGTGTTCATTCATAGTTGTGATGATGCCTTCAGTGACAATCTACAACGTAAATAGTCATGAAAATAAAGACAACACATTTGTACTGTATATTTAAAATAAAAATATATTACATATACACTACCGTTCCACCGTGCCATGCAAGGCCCTAACCACGACCCATCAGGAGCAAGGGTGAAGTGTCTTGCTCAAGGACAGAACGGACGTGACGTGGTTGGTAAAAGGTGGGGATCGAACCAGGAACCCTCAGGTTGCTGGCACGGCCACTCTCCCAATTGTGCCATGCCGTCCCCGATATACATGTATATATACATATACAGTACATGTGTATATATTCATATATATATATATATATATATATATATATATATATATATATACACACTACCGTTTAAAAGTTTGGGGTCACATTGAAATGTCCTTATTTTTGAAGGAAAAGCACTGTACTTTTCAATGAAGATAACTTTAAACTAGTCTTAACTTTAAAGAAATACACTCTATACATTGCTAATGTGGTAAATGACTATTCTAGCTGCAAATGTCTGGTTTTTGGTGCAATATCTACATAGGTGTGTAGAAGCCCATTTCCAGCAACTATCACTCCAGTGTTCTAATGGTACAATGTGTTTGCTCATTGGCTCAGAAGGCTAATTGATCATTAGAAAACCCTTGTGCAATCATGTTCACACATCTGAAAACAGTTTAGCTTGTTACAGAAGCTACAAAACTGACCTTCCTTTGAGCAGATTGAGTTTCTGGAGCATCACATTTGTGGGGTCAATTAAACGCTCAAAATGGCCAGAAAAAGAGAACTTTCATCTGAAACTCGACAGTCTATTCTTGTTCTTAGAAATGAAGGCTATTCCACAAAATTGTTTGGGTGACCCCAAACTTTTGAACGGTAGTGTATATATTTCTTAAACATTGCATCTGGCCGACACAGTGTCCTAGCATGGGCAACTGTCGTTGATTACCTCTGGCATAGAAACTCATCTCTGTGATCCATAAATGTAGATTTCCCATGAATTGTATTTTCAATGTAGGCACACTGGCCCTGAAGGTGTTACGAAAAGACTCTCTTGCAATAAAACTGAGTAATCGTCCATCGAAAAGAGAGCTGGAAGAGAAGAACATTCTACCGCTGCAGTCGCATCAGGAGAGGCTTGAGTTTCGACAGCAAACTGCGACCAAACTCACCAGGTGGGGACGCTATCAACAATGTTAAAAAAAAGTAAAAAGTAATCCCTTTAGTTTATGTGAACATTATTGAGCGTAGACTTGTGAATGTAATTTAAAATCCATGAAAAAGTTAACATTTTAAATTTGAGAAGACCATATCAATCCAAGTAGTGCTTGTCGCGTAAACTTGTGTTGTTATGGTGATGTATTGTGTGTATACACGCTATAACAGCGTCCTTTTCCTGGCTGGATGTGAATAATAATCTGTAGATGAAACTTTGTTTCACTTGTTATTATAGCCAGCCTGATGTTATTTGTCATATAAAGAGTTATGAATAGTCTACATTCTTGCAAAGCCTAGAAGTTAGAGGGGCTTAACATCAGTTTATATGTGTGTGTGTGTGTGTGTGTGTGTGTGTGTGTGTGTGTGTGTGTGTGTGTGTGTGTGTTCTGGCAATGCTTATTTAATGGGGACATCGCTCTGTTTACACAGTCACCTTTAGGGGACCTCTGACGGTATGGGGACAAAAAAACAGGTCCCCTAAAGGGAAACCTTTTTAAATGATAGTCAGATCAATTCTGAAGAAGCCTAAGTGATTTTTAAGCTTTGTCCCATAAAACATGTTTACTGGTTAGTTTGAGTGTGAGACATTTGCACAGCAGCCCCCTCATCGGGCTGTAGCTGGTGTTGCACTCGCTGCTTTTTTTAAATGGTCCTCAGTAGTCACGTACAAATTTGTGTGAATTATGCAAAATTATTTAAATTTGGTCCCCACGAACCATATTACCTCTTTTCCACCAGGGTCCCCAGTAAGAATGATCAGCACATTACTTCATCAATCCAGAGATTTAAAGACGTGTATGAGCTAACTGGGCAGTGGCCCTTTAAACTATTTTTTTTTATGCCTCCACAACCTGTAGAAAGGGTGGTCCCCACAAGTGATGATCAAAAACTTGGTCCCCATTCCAAATGATAACCAGTATGTGTGTGTGTGTGTGAGTGTGAGTGTGAGTGTGAGTGTGAGTGTGAGTGTGAGTGTGAGTGTGAGTGTGAGTGTGTGTGGGTGTGTGTGTGTGCTTGCAAGAAGGAGTTTGACAGTTTGATAATAACTGGCCCAAAAATCTATTTAATTAATTAATAGATGCTACAATATACGGTATTTTCCGGACCAATGGGGCGCACTGGATTATAAGGCGCACTGCCGATGAATGGTCTATTTTCGATCTTCTTTCATATATAAGGCGCACCGGATTATAAAGCGCATTAAAGGAGCCATATTCTTCTTTTTTTAAAAATGTAAAACACTTCCTTGTGGTCTACATAACATGTAATGGTGGTTCTTTGGTCAAAATGTTGCATAGATTATGTTTTACAGATCATCTTCAAGCCGCTTTCTGACAATCTCTTCAGAATACGCCGCTTGGTGGGCGGTCTTATTTACACGGCTCACCTTCGGCAGCGTCTTTTCTCCGTCATCTTTGTTGTAGCGTGTAGCGTGCAAGGACGGGAGTGGAAGAAGTGTCAAAAGGTGGAGCCAACTGTTTTAATGACATTCAGACTTTACTTAAATCAATAACGGAGCAGCATCTCCTAATCCGGAAACAACAACACCGGAAATGTGTCCCGTGAAAAACCGTCCGACCGGATGATCTTTGGATGAATAATGTAAACTCACTATACATATATATATGTTTTAGCGCTTTCATAGCGAGTTTACTGATGGATATAAGTAAGAACTTTACACTACTTTATATTAAGAAATGGTAACAGCGGAGGATGAATGTCCAATAACAAGAAAATAGAGAAAAAGAAAAGCTTATCGACTACGGCGACAAATCGGCTGCACGCAAATTTTCAGGACTTATGCAGATCCCTAATATAGATCAACAGGTACCAGAAGGTAACAAAAGTTGCTTTTGCATAATAATGCGAAACTAAACGCCAGATAATATGTCTTACCTTATACACACACCATAATACTACTCGTATGTTGAAGCATAGTACAATCCATCAAGCTGTGCGGCTTTATAGCTTACCAAAGTCGTACTAAAACATTTTGATAGATTTTTGAGCGCCGTGTGTAATGTTCTATATTTTCAATGGAACATATAAAATGTTGGTGTTGTTTACTTGAGTCATATTGCAGTCTACACGTATCTCTGCCATCTACTGGTCACACTTATCATTTCACCATGTACCAAATAAAATAGCTTCGAGGTCAGTAAGCAAAACCAGAATTATTCCGTACATAAGGTGCACTGTCGCGTTTTGAGAATTGTTTCACTTTTAAGTGCGCCTTAAAGTCCGGAAAATACAGTAATTATCTTAGCTAGTAGGTCAGTAGAGACGTTGGGATCCAAATGTAGTTAATCAGTGGTTCTCCAACTTTTATCAGCAAGTACCACCTCAGAAAAAACGTGGCTCTCCAAGTACCACAATAATGACCAACATTAAAATACAGTAGCGTAGTAAGGCTAAGTATTCATTAAAAACAAGGCAGAGGTTTTATTTAACAAGTATATTTAATATGTTTGGCCAGTGTAAAATTGACTGTCAGATTAACTGTACACTCCAAATTGTCCATTAGTGAGAATGTAAGTGTGAACAGTTGTTTGTCTACATGCACCAAGGGTGATTCCTGCCTTTCACCCAAAGTCAACTGGAAAAGGCTCCAGCTCACTAGTGACCCTAATGAAGACAAGTTGTATAAAAAAAAATGGGTGGATGGAGAAGTGAAGGTGGTCAAATCACCTTATTGTGAGTTAGGTGAACTATGAAAAACCCTGTCTTCCGTGGAACTCGGATACAAATGTACTTTTTTCCAGGCGGCTGAGTCAACGTCCATCTGCAGAGGAACTGGAACAGAGGAACATCCTGAAACGTACGTAACTTTGTGTGCTAAAAACAGAATGCAAAAGACAAAAATAACAAATATGTGAGATCAGTCTTTTCCTTGTCCCTTAGCACAGAATGATACAGATGAACAAGAGGAGAAGAGGGAGATCAAGAAACATTTGTCCAAAAAGGTAATTATGCATCGGATTTTTGTCATGTTAGTGTGAACAGTTATATTATTTTTTTCCAATCTGCCCAAAGCTTTTTTTGCATTTGGTCATAAATCCAATATGCATCTGCAGTCTGGATGCTCGGGTAGCGTCCATTCAACCTGTATGTCATCGAAAGGAGACAATTGTCACAATTACTTGCCATATTTGTTGAATCCGTTTTGCACAAAATCCTTAAATCTGCCACAAATGCACCAGACCTAGGTGAATTCTCGCCGTAAACACACTGCAGGGCATGTGATGTCATGTTTTGTGCACTTGCGGGTCATTTCGCGGACCCATTCTGCTCATATGAGACATCACTTCTTTTTCTTGGATGGAGAGGAAGCAGAACACTGAGCTAAATGATATAAATTGTAGGCACCATGTAAAGACACAGGAAAACATATTCACAGAAATAAAGAAAATAACAAAGAAGAAGAATGAAGATAAGCAGTATAGAAAATTAATGAAGAAGATTAAGTTAAAGTTAAAGGGGAATTTTGCCTATCAATCGCAATCATTATGAAAGTCATGACGACAGATGTTTTTTTTTTAATGCATTTTGAATATTGAATAAATGTAAATAAAAGTCTGCTTACAGCGAAGCCAATGGGAGCTCCACTATTCCGCCCATAAAATCCAAATAAATAACCATTCAAAAAGCGCCAACAATACTTCATTTACATTTCGTAATTTGAATATTAACCAAGTATTAGTGATATTAATATTATAAGCGCTAACGCAGACAAACTACACAACTCAAAACCAGTGAAGTTGGCACGTTGTGTAAATTGTAAATATAAACAGAATACAATTTGCAAATCCTTTTCAACTTATATTCAATTGAATAGACTGCAAAGACAATATATTTAATGTTTGAACTGAGAAACTTTTTTTGGTGTGTGAATAATCATTAACTTAGAATTTAATGGCAGCAACACATTGCAAAAAAGTTGGCACAGGGGCATTTTTTACCACTGTGTTACATGGCCTTTTCTTTAAACAACACTCAGTAAACGTCCCGAAAATCTGAAATCAATCCATGAAGGCATGGCGGGGATATTTTTAAAACAATTTTGCCTTCCTCAATACTTACTCCAAACGAGCCATTTCCAATTTGCCCCATTTGTGAAGTTTTTTCCATTAGTAACATCAGCAGATATCTCCTTATATGGTAAAGTTTTACCCGAAGAACTTTGCGCAAGTCTGCCATTTTACAAGGAGACAGAAAAAAGATTGCTGATGGGTCTGCCAACTTGCGACGCCCCTTACAAAAAAAGGTGAGAAACAGGTAAACGTTGGGGAGGGGGAGAATAAAAAAATATTCAGTCAAAAGGCTGGACTCGAGGTAGGGGGTCCAGACTAAGGCCAAGAAAAACAACCTCATAGCCATAGCACACATAAACAAGTTACATAGAATCAACAAAACTTGCAACAGAGGGGAGGGATTGGGAGCTACGGAGGCCGGCTGCTGCCGAATAAGCGCTAGTCAGCCATCCATCGCCCCTAAGGAGAATCAAGCTGTGGTGAAGGCGTAATAGATGTAATGTTTACAGTGATAAACACATTTGAGAACTGACGTTGCCGAGAATCGAACCCACGTGAAATAAAAGATGGATGTGCTACTAAAGTTCTAATGACATCATTGATATAAATAGTTATTTAAAGGCCTATTGAAACCCACTACTACCGACCACGCAGTCTGATAGTTTAAATATCAATGATGAAATCTTAACATTGCAACACATGCCAATACGGCCGGGTTAACTTATAAAGTGCAATTTGAAATTTCCTGCGAAACTTCCGGTTGAAAACGTCTATGTATGATGACGTATGCGCGTGACGTCAATCGTTGAAATGGAAGTATTCGGACACCATTGTATCCACTACAAAAAGCTCTGTTTTCATCGCAAAATTCCACAGTATTCTGGACATCTGTGTTGGTGAATCTTTTGCAATTTGTTTAATGAACAATGAAGACTGCAAAGAAGAAAGCTGTAGGTGGGATCGGTGTATTAGCGTCTGGCTGCAGCAACACAACCAGGAGGACTTTGACTTGGATAGCAGACGCGCTATCCGACGCTAGCCGCCGACCGCATCGATGATCGATCGGGTGAAGTCCTTCGTCGCTCCGTCGATCGCTGGAACGCAGGTGAGCACGGGTGTTGATGAGCAGATGAGGGCTGGCTGGCGTAGGTGGAGAGATAATGTTTTTAGCATAGCTCTGTGAGGTCCCGTAGCTAAGTTAGCTTCAATGGCGTCGTTAGCAACAGCATTGTTAAGCTTCGCCAGGCTGGAAAGCATTAACCGTGTAGTTACAGGTCCATGGTTTAATAGTATTGTTGATTTCTGTCTATCCTTCCAGTCAGGGGTTTATTTCTTTTGTTTCTATCTGCAGTTAAGCCCGATGCTATCACGTTAGCTCCGTAGCTAAAGTGCTTCGCCGATGTATTGTCGTGGAGATAAAAGTCACTGTGAATGTCCATTTCGCGTTCTCGACTCTCATTTTCAAGAGGATATAGTATCCGAGGTGGTTTAAAATACAAATCCGTGATCTACAATAGAAAAAGGGGAAAGTGTGGAATCCAATGAGCCAGCTTGTACCTAAGTTATGGTCAGAGCAAAAAAAGATACGTCCTGCACTGCACTCTAGTCCTTCACTCTCACGTTCCTCATCCACGAATCTTTCATCTTTGCTCAAATTAATGGGGTAATCGTCGCTTTCTCGGTCCGAATCGCTCTCACTGCTGGTGTAAACAATGGGGAAATGTGAGGAGCCTTTCAACCTGTGACGTCACACTACTTCCGGTACAGGCAAGGCTTTTTTTATGAGCGACCAAAAGTTGCGAACTTTATCGTCGATGTTCTCTACTAAATCCTTTCAGCAAAAATATGGCAATATCACGAAATGATCAAGTATGACACATAGAATGGATCTGCTATCCCCGTTGAAATAAAAAAAATTCATTTCAGTAGGCCTTTAATAGTCATTACATGGATATTAGGTTTATCGTTTGTATTCAGTTTGTCGTCCTTCTCTAATTCTAATAGCATTTTAAAAACAATTTTTATTCTCTGTCCAGATTCCGAACTGGCCACAAGTCTCAGAAGCCCACATTTTCAATGGAGCTCGGGCAGTTTATGATTTGTCTAATCTCCCGGCAAATCTGAAACACGTCCCAAAACTGTCATGAGGTCACATTACTTGGCACATTTGGTCCCATCTCTATCATGCAGTGTAAAGACTAAATAGTGACAAAGTCAGAGCCCAGATCTCAATCTTTGTGTCTTGATTTGAAGACACAAAGATCGTTAATGTTAATGGCTCACTCTCCACTCTATCTCCCACCTCCAGCTCAGCCAAAGGCCCACAGTGGAGGAGTTGAGAGAAGCAAAGATCCTCATTCGGTTTAGTGACTACGTGGAGGTCGCAGAGGCTCAGGACTATGACAGGAGAGCCGATAAGCCCTGGACGAGACTAACAGCTGTGGACAAGGTTCTGCATCACTTGAAAATTATTTCCTTGATATCGACTCTTGATTGATCTTGGTGTGTGATGTGTGTGTCATTCAAGGCTGCCATAAGGAAAGAGTTGAATGAATTTAAAAGCACAGAGATGGAAGTGCATGAGTCGAGTCGTCACTTCACCAGGTAAAAGTCAAACTACATGATGATGTTTGCAAATTAAATACACACACATTCACGGTTCTACCACATGGAACTCACCAGACATGCCTTTAAGAACCTTGCTTTGTACAGTGAGGAACAAATATGTTGGAAAATGTTCCCATGTTGGAAATATAACATTTTTCACAACTTTATGGTGAGCTTCTGTGTTATTTAAGGGATCTACTGCAACCCTTGGTTGGTTCATTTAGGGATTTATCCATATTAGGGATGTAACGATAAACGTAATAATGATAACTCCCGACAGTCAGTATTACCATTTTAAATTGAAATTATCGAAAAGCTGAGATTGATAACTGCACTTTGATCAACTCACCGTCTGTCTGGCGCCAGTTTGCTAGCTTAAATGCCAACATGGAAACATAGAGACGTTAATGTCTTTCCCCGTTAAGAAACAACATACCCCAATCCATTCAAACTTATATTAACACATTGCTATCTGAGCTACTAAGATATTCAGTTGAAGCTACAAGCTGTGCTCTCTGTCTCTCAGAGTGATCGTTCTTTACTTACATGAAAAGAGACAAGGATGTTTTTATGTTGCGTTTAAGGACCGTTGAACACACAACGGCCCTCAGAAATAATAAATACTATTAATAGATTGTATTTGTTACACACTTTTCATTTAAATAAATCTTAAATTGCTACATTACCATTAATATTTAAAAAATAAAAGCTTAGCCATTAAAACAGATGGCTAAACACTATCAGTGAAGCATTAAAACCACAAAACATGCAAAATAGTAAATTTTTTTCAGTGTGTATATTTTAGTTACAAAACCCAAAACCAGTGAAGTTGGCACGTTGTGTAAATCATAAATAAAAACAGAATACAATGATTTGTGAATCATTTTCCTTATATTCAATTGAATAGACTGCAAATACAAGATATGCAATGTTCGAACTGAGAAACTTGTTTTTTTTTGTGCAAATAATCATTAACTTATAATTTAATGGCAGCAACACATTGCAAAAAAGTTGGCACAGGGGCATTTTTACCACTGTGTTACATGGCCTTTCCTTTAAACAACACTCAGTAAACGTTTGGATACTGAGGAAACCAATTTCTGAAGCTTTTCAGGTGGAATTCTTTCTCATTCTTGCTTGATGTAAAGCCCAAGTTGTTCAACAGGCGGGGAGCGAACCTGCAACCCTCAGGTTTCTGGCACGGCCGCTCTACCCACTACGCCCTTTGCAAATCATTGTATTCTGTTTTTATTTACGATTTACACAACGTGCCAACTTCACTGGTTTTGTATATGCATATATATATATATATATATATATATACACTACCGTTCAAAAGTTTGGGGTCACATTGAAATGTGCTTATTTTTGAAGGAAAAGCACTGTACTTTTCAATGAAGATAACTTTAAACTAGTCTTAACTTTAAAGAAATACACTCTATACATTGCTAATGTGGTAAATGACTATTCTAGCTGCAAATGTCTGGTTTTTGGTGCAATATCTACATAGGTGTATAGAGGCCCATTTCCAGCAACTATCATTCCAGTGTTCTAATGGTACAATGTGTTTGCTCATTGGCTCAGAAGGCTAATTGATGATTAGAAAACCCTTGTGCAATCATGTTCACACATCTGAAAGCAGTTTAGCTCGTTACAGAAGCTACAAAAGTGACCTTCCTTTGAGCAGATTGAGTTTCTGGAGCATCACATTTGTGGGGTCAATTAAACGCTCAAAATGGCCAGAAAAAGAGAACTTTCATCTGAAACTCGACAGTCTATTCTTGTTCTTAGAAATTAAGGCTATTCCACAAAATTGTTTGGGTGACCCCAAACTTTTGAACGGTAGTGTATATATATAGAAATAAATAAAAATTAAAAAAATACAAAAAACAATATATATATATATATATATATATATATATATATATATATATATATATATATATATATATATATATATATATATATATATATATATATATATTTGTGTATAAAATATAAATATATATATATATATATATATTTTGTGTATAAAATATAAATATATATATATATATATATATATATATATATATATATATATATATATATATATATATATATATATATATATATATATTATATATATATATATATATATTTTTATATTTTATACACAAAATATATATATATATATATATATATATATTTATATTTTATACACAAAATATATATATATATATATATATATATATATATATATATATATATATATATATATATATATATATATATATATATATATATATATATATATATATATATATATATATATATATATATATATATATATATACACAAAACCAGTGAAGTTGGCACGTTGTGTAAATCGTAAATAAAAACAGAATACAATGATTTGCAAAGGGCGTAGTGCAGACCTGGGCATTCTGCGGCCCGCGGGCCGCATCCGGCCCTTTGTGCATCCCTGTCCGGCCCACGTGAGGCCAATTATAAATTACAAAATACATTTAAAAAAGTATCTATGTCGAGTGTGCAATACAACGGGGCTGCTTTTGTTTTGAAAATCGTTATTTGTATTACTTCCGTGTGGACGTATGCGTGTGCGTGATTGTGAGTGAATGTGAACAGCTGCAATCACAAATTACAAAATAAAGTTGAAAAAACATCTATGTCGTGCGCGCAATACAACTGTGCTGCTTTTATTTTGAAAAGTATTATTTATGGGCGTGTGTCCGTGTGTAACCTGCGAGTGAAGGTGCACATGCAGCGACAAGTGATGCACGGTTTACACCCGAGACGCTAAAAAGAGAAAAGTTGATGAAGAATGGCGTGTTTTCAACAAGACATGGACTGCAAAGCAACGTCCCCTCTAAGGTGCGTGCCTGCGCAATTGCGCACTGCTCAAGCGTCCGCTGCGCGCAGCAAATATATGCCGCGCACCAAATCAAATCCCATCTGAATTCTAAACAAAATAAACATATTTATTCTATGTAATTTTGCACTGCAACTTTGAGTGACAATGACAACAAGTGGCCCTAACGGTGTTCGTCAACACCGTTCAATTGAACACCGTTCAATTATTGTAACGTCTATCGAGATGCTTCGAGGACAGGAATTATATCGATCACTTTATTGAGCAAAACTGTTTATATTCGGACATAACCACACCAAAAACATGAGTAAAACAATTCTATCTCGAAAAACTAGTCATTTTCTGCCGTACAAACCAGGCCAAAACCAACTTGTCATCTGTCACCAACACGCATAGCACTAAACCACTGGTGCGTTTATGGCCACACAAAAAGTCGGACAACTCAAACACCACACACAGTTACACTATGACTCCTCAGTCCTACGTGTGCTTATTTTACTGTCATTTATTATTAATGTTAATTTATTTATATTAGTCATGGAATGCTGTTACACACACTATGTTGAAGTATTACTATTATTATTAATTATTATTATTATTATTATCAATCAATCAATCAATCAATCAATCAATCAATGTTTATTTATATAGCCCTAATTCACAAGTGTCTCAAAGGGCTGTACAAGCCACAACGACATCCTCGGTACAGAGCCCACATACGGGCAAGGAAAACTCACCCCAGTGGGACGTCAATGTGAATGACTATGAGAAACCTGGGAGAGGACCGCATATGTGGGTAACTCCCCCCCGTCTAGGGGAGACCGAAAGCAATGGATGTCGAGTGGGTCTGACATAATATTGTGAAAGTCCAACACATCAGCGAAAGTCCAGTCCATGGTGGGGCCAGCAGGAACCATCCCGAGCGGAGATGGGTCAGCAGCGTAGAGATGTCCCCATCCGATGAACAGGCTAGCGGTCCACCCCGGGTTGGGAGCAGAGTAGAAAAGAAAAGAAAAGAAACGGCAGATCAACTGGTCTAAAAAGGGAGTCTATTTAAAGGCTAGAGTATACAAATGAGTTTTAAGATGAGACTTAAATGCTTCTACTGAGGTAGCATCTCTAACTTTTACCGGGAGGGCATTCCATAGTATTGGAGCCCGAAGAGAAAACGCTCTATAGCCCGCAGACTTTTTTTGGGCTCTGGGAATCACTAATAAGCCGGAGTTCTTTGAACGCAGATTTCTTGCCGGGACATATGGTACTATACAATCGGCAAGATAGGCAGGAGCTTGACCGTGTAGTATTTTATACGTAAGTAGTAAAACCTTAAAGTCGCATCTTAGGTGCACAGGAAGCCAGTGCAAGTGAGCCAGTATAGGCGTAATATGATCAAACTTTCTTGTTTTTGTCAAAAGTCTAGCAGCCGCATTTTGTACCATCTGTAATCTTTTAATGCTAGACATAGGGAGGCCCGAAAATAAAACGTTACAGTAATCGAGACGAGATGTAACGAACGCATGGATACTGATCTCAGCATCGTTTGTGGACAAAATGGAACGAATTTTAGCGATATTACGGAGATGAAAGAAGGCTGTTTTAGTAACACTCTTAATGTGTGACTCAAACGAGAGAGTTGGGTCGAAGATAATACCCAGATTCTTTACCGAGTCGCCTTGTTTAATTGTTTGGTTGTCAAATGTTAAGGTGGTATTATTATATAGATGTCGGTGTTGAGCAGGACCGATAATCAGCATTTCCGTTTTCTTAGCGTTGAGTTGCAAAAAGTTAGCGGACATCCATTGTTTAATTTCATTAAGACACGCTTCCAGCTGACTACAATCCGGCGTGTTGGTCAGCTTTAGGGGCATGTAGAGTTGAGTGTCATCAGCATAACAGTGAAAGCTAACACCGTATTTGCGTATGATGTCACCTAGCGGCAGCATGTAAATACTAAAGAGTGCAGGGCCAAGAACCGAACCCTGGGGAACTCCGCACGTTACCTTAACATAGTCCGAGGTCACATTGTTATGGGAGACACACTGCATCCTGTCAATAAGATAAGAGTTAAACCAAGACAAGGCTAAGTCTGACATCCCAATACGCGTTTTGATATGCTCTAATAAAATATTATGATCAACAGTATCGAAAGCGGCGCTAAGATCAAGAAGCAGCAACATAGATGACGCATCAGAATCCATCGTTAGCAAAAGATCATTAGTCATTTTTGCGAGGGCTGTCTCCGTAGAGTGATTTGCCCTGAAACCGGATTGAAAAGGTTCACAGAGATTGTTAGACGCTAAGTGTTCATTTAGCTGCTGTGCGACAATTTTTTCGAGGATTTTCGAGATAAACGGAAGGTGGGACACCGGCCGGTAGTTTACCATGAGGTCAGGATCGAGGTTAGGTCTTTTGAGTAGAGGATGAATAACCGCTTTTTTGAATGCCAGGGGAACAGTGCCAGAGGAAAGTGATACATTTATAATATTTAACACTGATGGACCTAATAATACAAAAAGCTCCTTGATAAGTTTCCCAGGAATTGGGTCAAGTAAACATGTTGTTTGTTTTGTCCCATTTACACATTTTAACAATTCCTCCAATGTTATTTCATCAAAGAGAGAGAAACTATTTTGGAGGGCAGTGTCCGTCGTATATACAGTCGCATCTGTGTTAATAGAACCCAGTTGTAGCTGGGATGCATTGTCTTTAATCTCTTTTCTAATGACTTCAATTTTCTTATTAAAGAAATGTATAAAGTCATCTGCTGAGTGGGTGGAGCTACTGGGAGGAGTCCCTTGTTGGGTTAGCGATGCTACTGTACTAAACAAAAATTTAGGATCATTTTTGTTGAGGTGGATGAGATTTGAGTAGTATTTAGCTTTAGCTGAGGTAAGCATGCGTTTATAAGTTATTAAACTATCACTCCATGCTTGATGGAAAACCTCAAGTTTAGTCGCACGCCATTTGCGTTCCAGCTTTCTACATGATAATTTCTGGGCTTTAGTTTCTTCTGTAAACCATGGGGTACGCCTTTTAGGGGCCCTTTTTAGCTTTAGCGGTGCTACACTATCAATGGTGTCGCGCAGGCCGTCGTTAAAGTTGTTAGTGAGGTTATCAATAGAGCCCACATAATTTGGGAATGGTGCCATTACCGAAGGCAGTAGGTCAGTAAGAGTCGTCGTTGTGGCAGCATTAATGTTGTGGCTACTATAGTAGTTATTATTATTATTATTAGTTTGTTGACAATGAGTCAGAACTTCGAATTTTATAAGGTAATGATCGGACATTACTTTAGTGTACGGGAGTATCGTAACTTTGGAGGTGGTGACACCCCTGACAAGCACTAGATCTATCGTATTATCGTTGCGATGCGTGGGTTCATTTATTATTTGTGTAAGACCACAGCTATCAATTATAGTCTGGAGCGCCACGCATGGAGGGTCCGATGGGGTATTCATATGGATGTTAAACTCTCCCATTATGATTATATTGTCGGCGTGCGTCACTAGATCAGCAACGAACTCTGAAAATTCATCGATAAAGTCCGAATAGGGCCCTGGGGGGCGGTAGATGACAGCCAGGTGCAGAGGCAGCGGTGTGACAAACCTCATAGTAAGCACCTCAAACGAGTTATATTTATTATTTAGGTCCGAGGTAAGGCTAAAATTTTTGTTGTATATTAGTGCAACACCCCCACCCCTTTTAATGGGACGGGCAATATGCGTTCCCGTATAGCCAGGAGGAGACGCCTCACCCAGCGCAAAAAATTAGTCTGGTTTGAGCCAGGTCTCGGCTAGACCAACGACATCAAGATTGTTATCTCTAATGACTTCATTAACTAATAACGTTTTGGAAGACAATGATCTTATGTTTAAAAAGCCCATATTATAGGTAGTGGGCTGTTTTGAGGAGTTTTTGTTGAAAGTATCCGTAGTAGCAATATTAATAATGTTACGTTTATTATGCGTAGTGCACTTTAAATAATTTCGACCATATCTAGGAATTGATATGACAGGAATTTTTAGATTGTTTGCCACCTCAGTAAAATGCATGTCCACCTCTGACGCAGAAAATACATTATGTGAGTTGTATATTATTCTAAGATAATTGCTATGTGTGCAGGGATTATCCAGCCTGGCACTGGCTAGTTCTAGCTTAACAGACTCCTTATTAGCGCTTCTTTGAGGATTAGCCTTTAGCGTTAGCCCCGCTAACAACAACGCCTTTAGCTTTGTTGTTAGCCCCGCCCGACATCCCCGCTTCTGCTTCCGAGCACACCGCTTACGTCTCTTTCGTTGACGGTCCCCGCTGGTAGTGGACCCCGCTGCTTCAAAGGCCACTGCTGGATGTAGCTCGCGAAGAATTCCCAAGCTAGCGAGTAGGTCCACCGTACACGCATCTTTCAGCCCAAAATGGCCCGATCTCTCCACATCCAGAATCGTAAGTCGGTCGTAAGTGATCACGGAGTGAACACGCTGTGAGCCAGCCATGAAATTGACTGAATTGACGGGTATTTTTGCCAAATCGGTCTAAACTTCCAAGAGCGCCTGCAAGAAGCTGCCGCCTTGAAGCGCCGCCATCTTGAAAGTTATTATTATTATTATTTATCTTACGGTATATATCAAAAATAATATTGAGCAAAATTTAATTGAAATATTGTCGATGTGGCCCTCCAGCAGTGCTCGGGTTGCTCATGCGGCCCCCGGTAAAAATTAATTGCCCACCCCTGATCTAGCCCTTCAGAGTGAGGCATTTTAGATGCTGACTCGCTCAAGTAGGCCCAGAGAAAAATGCACAATTTCTGCATAAGTTATATAATGTATTACATTTTAGTTTGGAACATTAGTTTGTAATGTTCGCCAGTTAGCCAGGCTAGCTAGCGTTAGGCTAAAATACTAAATAATAATACTAAAATACTCAAACATAACATTTTGCAAATGTAATAATATTAACGTTACATACCTTCAAAAAATTCACAAGACAAAACAGTCGTACATGGCGGCTTCTTCTCCGTGTAGTTCTTTGTTTATTCATCAACCGAAGCATGATGAATTAAAAAAAAAACACACACTGCCTGGTATACTGCTGCCTTGGTTGCTGTCTTTAGGTTTTTATTGATAAAGACCCGCGGTCCAAATGCGGCGGAGGCAAGGTTGATGCGGGCTTGGATGTCTGCTTCAACATTACAGCTGTCAGAGAAGATACTGCTGAGGTATTTTGAAGTGTGGTACCGTTTCCAGAGGGGTATTGTCAATGTAGAAGACCGGTGTTGCAGTATTTGCAGAGCTTGGCTGGTGGACAATTTGTCTTCTTGATGTTGATCTAAAGACGGACAGCTCTGTAGGTGGCATTTACCACATTGAGGGCATTCTGAAGGGAGTCAGGGGTGAGAGCAATTAGTGTGCAGTCATCGGCATACTGCATTTCACAAACCTGTCTTAGTCTTGGTGGTTGCCTGGAGGCGCCGGATGTTAAATAGGTTGCCATCCAGGCGGAAACTAATGCCGGCTCCATCCGTGTTCTTCAGATGCATATGGGAAATGATGGTGACTGCGGTAATGAATATTTTGAAAATAACTCCAAACTTGACATCGAAGGGGTCGGACAGTTGTACACCAATCAGAACTCTGGCTTGCATGCCAGCATGAAACTCTTGGAGAATCGTGAGGAATTTAGATGGGACTCCAAACTGGCTTAGTATGCCCCAGAGAAGCTTTCGGTCTACTGTGTCGAAAGCCTTTGACAGATCGATAAAAGCCATGTATAGGTCTTGTTTGTGTTCTCTGGCTTTCTCCTGTATTTGCCTGGCGGCGAAAATCATGTACGTTGTGCTACAGTCCTTACGGAATCCACACTGGGTTTCTACCTAGATGTTCTCCGAAATGTGCACAGCCAGGCGGGAGAACATGATCCTTGTCAGGATTTTGCCTGCAACTGAAAGGAGTGAGACACCTCTGCTGTTGTCACAAGACGATTTATCACCTTTCTTTTTATATATAGTGATAATGGTGGCGTCTTTCCAGTCTTGTCCAGATGGCAGAGATGAGCTGATGTAGCCAGTGAGTGAGGGGGTAACCTTCACACATTAATACTTCAGCTGGGATGGAGTCTAAACCTGCACTTTTATTGTTTTTAAAGCAATTGATTGCTTTCAGAACTTCATGACATTCAGGAACTTCATTAAGTTGAGGGACAGAGGGGAAGCTGGGGAGTTCATCCTGGATGGTCGGGTCTGTGGGGTTGCTCTGGTTTAGTACGGTGCTGAAGTGCTCTGCCCAAAGTTCTAGAATTTGTTATTGTTCCTTTATGAGGGTGGTGCCATCTGCAGATCTGACTGGTGCGATGTTTCTGCTCTGGGGCCCATAGATCTTTTTGATTGCGTCATAGAAGCTGTGTGTGTTGTTGGCATCTGCAAAAGGTTGAATTTCTTCCGCTTTCTTGAGTCACCAATCGTTCTCCATCTGCCGTAGAGCTCTTTGTGCTTCTGCTTTGATAGTGGACAATTTATTCCTGAGGGCTGCTGATTGAGGGTTGGCTAGAGCAGTGTTTCTCAAATGGGAGTACGCGTACCCCTGGGGGTACTTGAAGGTATGCCAAGGGGTACGTAAGATTTTTTTTAAATGTCTGTCAAAAATAACTGTGAAAAGAAATGCAACAATGCAATATTCAGTGTTGACAGCTATATTTTTTTGTGGACATGTTCCATAAATATTGATGTTAAAGATTTCTTTTTTTGTTAAGAAATGTTTAGAATTAAGTTCATGAATCCAGATGGATCTCTATTACAATCCCCAAAGAGGGCACTTTAAGTTGATGATTACTTCTATGTGTAGAAATCTTTATTTATAATTGAATCACTTGTTTATTTTTCAACAAGTTTTTAGTTATTTTTATATCTTTTTTTCCAAATAGTTCAAGAAAGACCACAACAAATGAGCAATATTTTGCACTGTTATACAATTTAATAAATCAGAAACTGATGACATAGTGCTGTATTTTACTTCTTTATCTCTCTTTTTCAACCAAAAATGCTTTGCTCTGATTAGGGGGTACTTGAATTAAAAAAATGTTCACAGGGGGTACATCACTGAAAAATGGTTGAGAACCACTGGGCTAGAGCAACTGAGTGTGCCTTGCGTTTTTCTTTTAGAAGTTTGTGAACGCCAGGTGCGTTTTCGTCAAACCAGTATTGGTGACGTTGCTTGGTGAATCCCATTGATTCTTCAGCAGCACGGTCGATAGAAGAACGCAGTATGTTCCAAGTAGAGTTTGTGTTCTCGATGGTAGGGCTTCCGGGATGCTGTACAGTTTGGTTGCAAGTCGGCTTCTAAGATGGTGAATGGCTGGGAGGAATTTAAGGGTACCACAGTCAAGCTTCTTACTGGAAGCCTGTTTGCGGTGCTGCAGGTTTTTAGATTGACTTTTGATCGAATCAACCTGTGGTCCGTCAAGCATTCTGCCCCTCTCATAGCCCTGGTGATCTGGAACTCTCTCTGGTCCGCTTGTCTGGTGATTATATAATCTATTAAATGCCAGTGTTTGGATCTTGAATGCTGCCAGGAAGTTTTCAGTTTGTTTTTTTGCTGAAAGATGGTATTGGTAACGACAAGTTGGTGCTCTGAGAACATTGTCATTCAGCTTGCTGATGCAATGTTTGTCAAGTACGCCTTTCCAGAGCCTGTAGTCATATCCCACACGAGCATTGAAGTTGCCCATTAGTAGAAGTTTTTCACGAGGTGGTGTCTTCTGGATGAAGCAGTCGAGTGTACTGTTGAAGCTGTCTTTCATGTCCTCATAGCATCTGGGGTTGGTGCGTATGCGCTGATGAGAGTTGCTTGTTAACCTTTCGTGAGGGGAATCCGCCAGGTCATCAGCCTTTTGCTGATGTCTGTTGGTGTTTCTGGGAACTTTTTAAGCAGACTGATCTTCACAGCAAAGCCTACCCCATGGAGGCGGCGAGAGTCTGGGGGGAGCCCTTTCCAGAAAAAGGTGTAACCTTCTCCAACTTCTGTTAGAGAGTCCTCGCCATGAAAGCGGGCTCCGCTGAATGCTGCTATCTCCACGTTGTATTTCCTCAACTCGTGGGCAACCATTACTGCTCTCCTGCGAGGACGGGTGGATTCCTTGAACATTCCACGTTGCGATTGTAAGGAGTATCTTCTTTTTGTTTGTGTTTTGACCGCAGAGAGGGATGACCCGACAGCCACGGTAAGCTGTCCGGGTTGAGGAGGAACAGGCTATTTTTGGGCCACCTTTTCTAGGGCTTTCCCAGGCTCCAGTAGATTTATGCTGCTTTAACATCTGCTGACTGAAGCCTTGCTTTTGAAGAATCCTCCATCAAGTCTTTTATTGGGCGCCAAATAATCATCCATGCCACACCCACTTCAAGTCCCCATGCTCAGTCGCATGGGGAGCTACCGAAGAGACATGCTGTTCCGTCCAATATCTCAGCGACCATCATGCCCCTGGCGCCTGTTTGTAGGGTTGGGCTAGGTGCTTCCAGTCACATCTATGACCGCACCCACCGCTTTTCCCCATCGCCACAGGGCTTTGTAAAGGGGGTTTGATTGATTGATTGAGACTTTTATTAGTAGATTGCACAGTACAGTACATATTCCGTACAATTGACCACTAAATGGTAACACCCGAATAAGTTTTTCAACTTGTCTAATTCGGGGTCCACGTTAATCAATTCATGGTACAAATATATACTATCAGCATAATGCAGTCATCACACAAGTTAATCATCAGAGTATATACATTGAATTATTTACATTATTTACAATCCGGGGGGTGGGATGTGGAGGTGGTTGGGGCAGGGGGATTAGGTTTGGTTGATATCAGCACTTCAGTCATCAACAATTATATCATCTGAGAAATGGACATTGAAACAGTGTAGGTCTGACTTGGTAGGATATGTACAGCGAGCAGTGAACATAGTGAGCTCAGAAAGTTAAAAGTTAAAGTTAAAGTACCAATGATTGTCACACACACTAGGTGTGGTGACATTTGTCCTCTGCATTTGACCCATCCCCTTGTTCACCCCCTGGGAGATGAGGGGAGCAGTGGGCAGCAGCGGTGCCGTACCCGGGAATCATTTTTGGTGATTTAACCCCCAATTCCAACCCTTGATGCTGAGTGCCAAGCAGGGAGGTAATGGGTCCCATTTTTATAGTCTTTGGTATGACTCGGTATGAACTCACTACCTACCGATCTCAGGGCGGACACTCTAACCACTAGGCCACTGAGTAGTAGAAAGCATAAGAACAAGTATATATATTTGATTATTTACATTTGATTATTTACGATCCGGGGAGGTGGGATGTGGTGGGGGGAGGGTGTTAGTCTAGGGTTGTAGTTGCCTGGAGGTGTTCTTTTAGTGTGGTTTTGAAGGAGGATAGAGATGCACTTTCTTTTACACCTGTTGGGAGTGCCTTCCATATTGATATGGCATAGAAGGAGAATGAGTTAAGACCTTTGTTAGGTCGGAATCTGGGTTTAAAGTGGTTTGTGGAGCTCCCTCTGGGTGGGGAGCAGGAGGTGGGGGGGAGTATGGGCCTGTGCTCGGAGTAGATTTGGGTGAGTGTTAGGGTGCGTAGTTCTTACTCTCACCGTCTTGGCTCCAACCAGCTTCTTTCAGTGGCATGAGTAATCACGATGACCTTTCACTGATTGGAGTTGCAGGGGACTGCCAGAGATCCAGTCTGGCGGTATCCTGCCTAATGTGAATTCCCGAAACACAGATTTTCCGTGTTGACTTGTTGAAAATTATTAGAGCAGTCCAAACCGCCCACGTAATGTAAAATAATGCATGTGAATTGACTGAATTTCATAACAAATTCGCACTTTTTCATTTGTGTTTTATTTGTAACAATGTTTGTTTTACTTTATATTTGTCTTGTCTGTGTTCTTTTAGCCTTGTTTTCTGTGTTTACTAATTAGTGTATGTCTTAAAGCACAGCTCAATATTGACAACCATACATCATGAAGCATTTAATACAATGTCAATAAAGCTTTCTATTCTATTCTAACCTAATTCTAGATTGTGGCAGGCTTGATCTAATATGCAAAATAATTGTAAACTGTTGTTTGAGCGCAATAGGAAAAGCCCATGTGTTTAATGTGCCTTTTAATTTTAATTACAAACTTTAAAAATTGTTCTTTGGGTGCAATGAGAATCATAAGTTTTCTCATAAATGTTCTGTTAAAATGAAGCCAATAATGCATTTTTTTGTGGTCCCCTTTATTTTGAAAAGTATCAAAATGTATTGACAT
The DNA here is from genome assembly GCF_033978785.1 of Entelurus aequoreus. Taxonomy (NCBI): domain Eukaryota; kingdom Metazoa; phylum Chordata; class Actinopteri; order Syngnathiformes; family Syngnathidae; genus Entelurus; species Entelurus aequoreus. The sequence continues at coordinate 23,628,433 of NC_084749.1, forward strand.
ACATAGCAATATACATTTTGGTACCAAAACATTATAATGTAGTACAACTCTAGGTGGGATGTATGTGCAAACGTAACTATGTAGTCGCTTACATGCCTGAACGTAAACTATGAAGTGACGTAGCAAGTGGTGTCCCAATTCCTAGGGAAGATTACAAAGCTCTACCCCTTTTTACTTAATTTGGAGGGTGTAGTGGTAGTGGGTGAGGGCTAGTGAGTGTCAAAGTCTACCTACTTAAAGGCCTACTGAAATGATTTTTTTTAAAATTTAAACGGGAATAGCAGATCCATTCTATGTGTCATACTTGATCATTTCGCGATATTGCCATATTTTTGCTGAAAGGATTTAGTAGAGAAAATCGACGATAAAGTTCGCAACTTTTGCTCGCTGATAAAAAAAAAGCCTTGCCTGTACCGGAAGTAGCGTGATGTCACAGGAGCTCGTATTCCTCACAATTCCCCATTGTTTACAATGGAGCGAGAGAGATTCGGACCGAGAAAGTGATGATTACCCCATTAATTTGAGCGAGGATGAAAGATTCGTAGATGAGGAACGTTACAGTGAACGACTTGAGAGGCAGTGATGGACGTATCTTTTTTCGCTCTGACCGTAACTTAGGTACAAGCTGGCTCATTGGATTCCACACTCTCCTTTTTATATTGTGGATCACGGATTTGTATTTTAAACCACCTCGGATACTATATCCTCTTGAAAATGAGAGTCGAGAACGCGAAATGGACATTCAGTGCCTTTTATCTCCACGACAATACATCGGCGAAATGCTTTAGCTACGAGCTAACGTGATAGCATCGTGCTTTAACTGCATATAGAAACAAAAAAAATAAACCCCTGACTGGAAGGATAGATAGAAAATCAACAATACTATTAAACCGTGGACATGTAAATACACGGTTAATGCTTTCCAGGCTGGCGAAGGTTAACAATGCTGTGCTAACGACGCCATTGAAGCTAACTTAGCAACTTAGCAACCAGACCTCACAGAACTATGTACTCTCTCCTTTTTCTATTGTGAATCACGGATTTGTATTTTAAACCACCTCGGATACTATATCCTCTTGAAAATGAGAGTCGAGCACGCGAAATGGACATTTAAAGTGACTTATCTCCAAGACAATACATCGGTGACACACTTAGCTACTGAGCTAGCGCGATAGCATCGTTCTCAAATGAAGATAGAAACAAAATGAATAAACCCCTGACTGGAAGGATAGATAGAAAATCAACAATACTATTAAACCGTGGACATGTAAATACACGGTTAATGCTTTCCAGGCTGGCGAAGGTTAACAATGCTGTGCTAACGACGCCATTGAAGCTAACTTAGCAACCAGACCTCACAGAACTATGTACTCTCTCCTTTTTCTATTGTGAATCACGGATTTGTATTTTAAACCACCTCGGATACTATATCCTCTTGAAAATGAGAGTCGAGCACGCGAAATGGACATTTAAAGTGACTTTTATCTCCAAGACAATACATCGGTGACACACTTAGCTACTGAGCTAGCGCGATAGCATCGTTCTCAAATGAAGATAGAAACAAAATAAATAAACCCCTGACTGGAAGGATAGATAGAAAATCAACAGTACTATTAAACCGTGGACATGTAAATACACGGTTAATGATTTCCAGGCTGGCGAAGGTTAACAATGCTGTGCTAACGACGCCATTGAAGCTAACTTAGCAACCAGATCTCACAGAACTATGTACTCTCTCCTTTTTCTATTGTGAATCACGGATTTGTATTTTAAACCACCTCGGATACTATATCCTCTTGAAAATGAGAGTCGAGCACGCGAAATGGACATTTAAAGTGACTTTTATCTCCAAGACAATACATCGGTGACACCCTTAGCTACTGAGCTAGCGCGATAGCATCGTTCTCAAATGAAGATAGAAACAAAATAAATAAACCCCTGACTGAAAGGATAGATAGAAAATCAACAGTACTATTAAACCGTGGACATGTAAATACACGGTTAATGATTTCCAGGCTGGCGAAGGTTAACAATGCTGTGCTAACGACGCCATTGAAGCTAACTTAGCAACCAGACCTCACAGAACTATGTACTCTCTCCTTTTTCTATTGTGAATCACGGATTTGTATTTTAAACCACCTCGGATACTATATCCTCTTGAAAATGAGAGTCGAGCACGCGAAATGGACATTTAAAGTGACTTATCTCCAAGACAATACATCGGTGACACACTTAGCTACTGAGCTAGCGCGCAGCGTCGTTCTCAAATGAAGATAGAAACCCATCAACAGCCGTGCTCACCTGCATTCCAGCGATCAACGGCACGACGAAGGACTTCATCCGTGGGTTTGGCGGCAAGCATCGGCTGGCGTAGTAAGTAGTCCTTGTTGTGTTGCTGTAAGTATTGTAATGCCCCGCAGTGGAGAAGGAGTCACACAGACGAGGAAGCGCTGCTCAATCGCTTTATTAAAAAGCGGTAACTGGTTGTAGTTCAAAAAGTAACGCACACACATACACGAGCTGCTGTTAGCCAAAACTCACGCTCACACACACAAGTTCTCCGCCAACTCACTCGCGCATGCGCGTTCCCCAAACCCTTAAAGACAGTACACTAATGCAAATATCACAGATATTACAGTATTGTACTTAGCCGCTAAGACACCGATCGATCCCACCTACAACGTTCTTCTTTGCAGTCTCCATTGTTCATTAAACAAATTTCAAAAGATTCACCAACACAGATGTCCAGAATAATGTGGAATTTTGTCGAAGAAAACAAGAGGCTTTTCTATCGGGTCCGATGGGGTCCAACCACTTCCGTTGCTTTTGTGACGTCACGCGCATAAATCATATCCAAAGGAGTTTTTCAACCGGAAGTGTGGCGGGAATTTTAAAATTGCACTTTATAAGTTAACCCGGCCGTATTGGCATGTGTTGCAATGTTAAGATTTCATCATTGATATATAAACTATCAGACTGCGTGGTTGGTAGTAGTGGGTTTCAGTAGGCCTTTAAGTGTACTAACATATGTAATTTAAAATGTAGGCTAGGTCTGTCCTGGCACACATTTTATAGTTTCATGTGAATGGAGATGTCTTTGACAATATGTCTCTACGTCTCACTTTGTATTCATTTAATTTTTACAAATGTGTTACTGTATATGTCTCTAATTTCTTCTGCAGGTTCCATCGGCCATAAACTGAAGTGGGAGCTTGGTGGTATTTCTCCTCCCATACCAGTGAACAGGAGTGAACACCCATCGACTGCTCCATGCTGCCCTTATTCTGCGAAGCACCTCTCTGGTGGTCGCAGACAACTGGCAGGCTGCCGAAAGACGATACCCTTCTGGATTAGCATCTTTTTTCAGTAGAGTTTTTACATTTCTTCATATTTGAAAAAAAAAAAAAACTAAATTTTTTTTATGATTGTGAACTTTGCACTTTTCTTTATGAACATGTTATTTGAAGTCAATCTGCCAATTCTGATGAGTTTGAGGAGGAAGACTGGACTTAAAAACTGATTTTAGAAAATTGATACACTGTATCAATTATTTGTAAGGTCAAACTTAAGTATTTTAACTAAGACAGAGGTAAGTATTTTCTAAAAACAAAAAAACAAAAAAAAAAGTGTTACAATTGCACTATGTTGGCAATTGTCCCAGGGTAGTTGGACACAAAAGGTTGAATATAGTAAGACTCCACTTAACTATTGTTACCTTTATTAGGTACACATACTATTCATTAGATCAATGTTAGTGGGCCTATTACTGCTTCCAATTAATTTCAACTTTCACCACTTGCCCTGTTCTCCCAAAATCAATGTCTTCAAATGAATCAATGAACAGAGCAATAATCTCAGACTCTCCTTTATGTGTTTATTTATTCAAAATCACCTTCTTATCCAATTACCAAAGCAACTTGACTTGCTGCAGAAGTCGAATTTGAGTGCATTCTAGAATGCCTGCTGTTATGGTTCGCTGTGCCTATACAGCCATATTCACATGCAGGGATTATAACACTTAATCCATGTTTCATTTGATACACTTTATAGACACATAATTATGTCAATATGGAAAACCTACACTTTTGCTTATGATTTTGCCTTAAAGGGGTCGTATTATGATTTTTCTCTACATTTAAAACACTTCCTTGTGGTCTACATAACATGTCTGGTGGTGCATAGATTTTGTTTTACAGACCATCTTCAAGCCGCTTGCTTACCGTCTCTTCAGAATGCGCCGTTTTGTGGGCGATCTTATTTACGTGCCAAAGCCCTCCCCCAGGACAAGCCCCCTTTGACTGTGCCTCCACTCCGTCAGCAACGTTGTAGTTTTCTAGCACTTCCGTATCGAGTCTGTGTTAGTTATCTCCGAAGAAAAACTTGTAATGTTGCTTCTTGTCGACGCTCTTTATTTCTCCTGCAACTCACACACCAGCAGTAACTTTTCACTTTCACCCCCCGGAACTCTTTTCTCGATTTGTACACATGAACTTGGATCAATGCGCGCATACACACAACAGTCCCCTGAATACCACACTAAGCTACTTGCGTCTGCGTTTACTACTGTGGGTTTGTTTATATCATAGAATGCAAGTGTTTATGCTGTGGAGATTAGTTGTTTCACCTTGTCAAAAGCGCCGTCCCAGGTCCATACCGCGTCAGTTTTCAGCAGGTCGTTGAGCGGTTTTATCACATCTGACAGAGGGGCAGGTATCTACCCAAAATAATGAACCATACCCAGGAACCTACGGAGGCCTGGCATGTCATCTAGCGGTTGCAGCTCTGTGATGGCACTTTCTTTTGAGGGGTCGGGACGGACGCCTACTTCATCGATGAGGTGCCCCAGGTAGTTCAGCTGCTTTTGGCGCAGACAGCACTTTCTGTCGTTGAGCTTCAAGCCTGCACTCTCCAGGAGCAGCTGGACATTCTGGAATCTCTCTTCGTGCTCTTTGTCATTCCTACAGTGGACAAGAATATCGTCCGTGTACACCTCAACCCCTTCCTGGGCTCTGAACAGCACCGACATCTCTCTCTGAAAAATCTCCGGTGCACTGGAAATCCCAAACGGGAGCTGCTTGAAGAAGTACCTGCCCATGGGAGTGATGAATGTGGTCAGCTTGGCCGTTTCCTTCTCCAGCGGGATTTGCCAGAAGCCACTAGCCGCATCTAGCAGGGAGAATACTCTGGATTTTGCCAGCCGTGGCAGTATGTCATCTATGGTGGGTAAGACGTACCTCTCCCTTTTAACTGTCATGTTCAGTTTCTTTTAACATCAGCTGTTTGTTTAGGGACCGAGACCAATGGGGCGCACCAATCCGTTGGTTCTGTTACTTCCTCAATGACGCCACACTTCACCATTCTCTCTAGTTCAGCTTTAACTTTGGGGAGGTTGGCTGCGGATACTCTCCTGGCAGTGCTCACGCTGTGCTGTACAGCATCATATCGCAGACATATTTTAACAGGCTTTATCTTCAAGACGCCCACATCTGTATCAAACGTACTTTGGACTTCATCCACTCTTTTCAACAGTCTTTTGGCTGCTGCGACAGCTCGGCCTAAGAGTTTGCTGCAGCTGTTTGTTTTGACCACATGTATGATGAACTTGTATTGCTGGCCCTTGTATTTTGTTAAAGCTGTGAACTGTCCTAGACCATCAAGTTTTCCCCCTGGACTGTCAAAGTCCATGTCATCGCTTGCTAACTGGGTCAGGTGTTTTAGCTTGTTACATCTGATATCACACTAGTATCAGCGCCCGTATCTATTTTGAAGATCACAGGAGTGTCTCTGATGGTTAGTTTAACAGTCCATGGTGTATTAGTGTCTGCAATGTAGGTGTACTTTGTTTTGATCTCACCTGGAAAAAAATGGCTGGCTCTGTAGTCAGCCTCCTGCCCCACTGTGGTTACCTTGTTCACCCCGGTGGAGCGGCACGCAACAGTGAAGTGTCCAATCTTGTGGCAGTTTCTACGCTGAGCATTTCTGGCTGCACAGGTTGCATGTGTGAGGTGATCCTTGCCGCACCTGAAAAAAAATATTCAGTTAAAGGCTGGACTCCAGGGAGAGTTTCCAGACTGAGGCCAAGGGAAAAAAAACAGCACACGTAAACACGTTAATCAACACAACTTGCAACAGAGGGGAGGGAGTGGAAGCTACAGAGGCCGACTGCTGCTGTATAAGCGCTAGTCAACCATCCATCGCCCCTAAGGGGAATCATGCTGGTGAAGGCGTGGGGTTGGGGTGGGGGTGTTTGTGTGCATATGCCCATTGTCCAGGGTGTAGTGTTGTTGTGTCTATAGGCCTGGAGTCGCTCTGCAGGCAGTTCAAGTTGTTGAGGAGGGAAGAAGGTCAGAGCGTCCATCACTGAGGTGTCCTCGGGGGATGTTTTCAGAACAGCCTTCGTCTGTCTTGAGCAGCGTCAAGGCCATCCGAGGGAGTCAAATCATAGATTAGGATTGTTGTTCTTCCAACCGATCAGACATTTCCATGGTTTGTCTGTTCTAATCGTCAATGCCGGCTCTCATATTCAATTTTTTCATTTCAATAAGCCTCTCCATGATGTGGTCCAACTTACGATTCAGTTCAGAAATCGCCACAGTCGATGATCCCACAGCCATGCCGTCCATTGCGACGAACAGCCTTTGGGCTCCTTGAGTGGCTTCCATGGTCTTCCAAATTTGACGATGCAGCAGGGCAATGCCCAGCCCAATCAGCAGATACCCCGCGATCACAGTTCCAAATAGGTAGATGTCTTCCACATCCTCGACGGAAAGCACTGAGATGCACATGATTCTCCATTTCTCCCAGGAGTCTCTCACGTACCTCGCAGCAATTGTTCCGTCAGGGCAGCAAGACTCCCCAGAACCTCTTTTCCTCGTCGAAAAGATTGTGTCAATTGAGTTGAGAGTCCAGCTAATCAATTCCATGTTAGGTGTTTAGATTTGGAGGACAGTGCAGAGAAAGAGGGTCCAAAAAGTATAGACAAGACAAGACAAAAAGACCAAGCAGGGAACAAAAATGTGACCGCCTCCACCAAGTGCCAAGGATGAAAAGGAAGACCTGTAGATTCACCGTGCTTCTGCACTCTTGAGATAAAAACGAGCCCTCTCGTGATAAAAACGAGCCCTCTCGTGAATAACGTTCACTTTACGAATAAAGTAGGTGTTTAATTTTTCCAACACAGTCTCATAGTCGTCAGTATCTTCATCCTCCGCAAACACAAAAGTGTTGAACACTTGCTTAGCCTCTTTGCCAAGTGCATAGAGCAGTGTGCTAACCCCGTCCTCCAGGTTTAGCCTTGTCGCTATGCGGTACCTTTGAAACCACTGCCGCCATTCCGGCCAATGCTCCGGTCGAGTAAAGTCCAGTTTCTCAGGATGATAAAACTTTGCCATGATCCAGGTTTGACTCGCTTTACTTCTGACACCATGTGTTAGTTATCTCCGAAGAATAACTTGCAACGTTGCTTCTTGATGAAGGTCTTTATTTCTCCGGCAGTTCTTTTTACACTCAACCCCTGGAACTCCTTTCTCGATTTGTACACATGAACTCAGATCAATGTGCGCATAAACAAAACAGTCCCCTGACAGAGTTTACTGACAGATATACTCTAAGTACACTAATTTTTACCAGAAATGACAACAGCTGAGGAATTTAGCATACATGTGCATGTACAAGCAGGATAGAGAAAAATAAGGAACTCATTACCTGTGTCTCAATTCGGGGGCTGCATCCTTCCATGGACCCAGCCCAAGTGGTCATTAAAGTGTGGGTCATGGCGAGAGTCCTCCAGCAGTGGCTGGAACGATATGAATTGGGACGGTCTAGACCTCGGGACACTTCCTGGTCATTTGTCCCCGCCTTTACATTTACATAACATATCTGCTGCTCAGGCAAGGTTGAATAATGCCGAACTTTAGAGAAGAATGTCAAATTGTTTTTTTTGTGTTCTTTTGGTCTTTTATCTTATTTTAGAGGAAACAGCTAAGAGCTGGCGTCTGATTTTCCTGCAGTTGAGAGCCAACCAATTATGAGAGATGGCTGTCATGAAGATGTGTCATGTGTTGACAAGTATTTTAAAGCTGTTATTTCTAATTATTAGTTAATGATGAATTTATTTCTATGCTTGTGAATGGCTGTTGTTGTTGTAGTGGGACATGTTCCTTTAAAAACACGCAGACAATCCAGAGGATGTCCCAGAAAGAGTCCTTGCGGTCGATCCATAGAGCATTCCTATTTAGCAGTTACTTTGTTAATATGTGATTCACCATTGATGTAGTTTTTTCTAAGCCAGTAATAGTAAATATTGGGTGGGATATCATAATATTATTATTATATAATTGTTTTCAAAGAAGGCAGAGGAAATTAATAACAACAACTGCAGTTTTAGCACATGAGTTTATTAATTTTAATACCGCATTTTTCAGACCGTAGGGCGCACCGGATTAATAGGCACACTGCCGATGAGCGGGTCTAATCAGGTCTTTTTTCATACAAAAGGCGCACCGGATTATAAAGCGCATTAAAGGCCTACTGAAATGAATTTTTTTTATTTAAACGGGGATAGCAGATCTATTCTATGTGTCATACTTGATCATTTCGCGATATTGCCATATTTTTGCTGAAAGGATTTAGTATAGAACAACGACGATAAAGATTGCAACTTTTGGTATCTGATAAAAAAAAGGCTTGCCCCTACCGGAAGTAGCGTGACGTAGTCAGTTGAACATATACGCAAAGTTCCCTATTGTTTACAATGATGGCCGCATGAAGTGAGAGAGATTCGGACCGAGAAAGCGACAATTTCCCCATTAATTTGAGCGAGGATGAAAGATTTGTGGATGAGTAAAGTGCAAGTGAAGGACTAGTGGGGAGTTGAAGCTATTCAGATAGGAAAGATGCTGTGAGAGCCGGGGGTGACCTGATATTCAGCAGGGAATGACTACAACAGTAGATAAACACAAGACATATATATACTCTATTAGCCACAACACAACCAGGCTTATATTTAATATGCCACAAATTAATCCTGCATAAAAACACCTGCGTGTTTGTTACGCTAGCTCCTAGCTCCTCTGCTAGCTCCTAGCTCCATAGAACACGCCAATACAATTCAAACACCTGATCAACACACACAATCACTCAGCCCAAAAGACCGTTCACCTAACCCAAGGTTCATAAAGCTTATATATTTTTAAAAAGTTACGTACGTGACGCGCACATACGGTCAAGCTATCAAATGTTTAGCAGCCAAGGCTGCATACTCACGGTACCTGATATTCAGCTGGGAATGACTACAACAGTAAATAAACACAAGACATATATATACTCTATTAGCCACAACACAACCAGGCTTATATTTAATATGCCACAAATTAATCCTGCATAAAAACACCTGCGTGTTTGTTATGCTAGCTCCTATGCTAGCTCCTAGCTCCATAGAACACGCCAATACAATTCAAACACCTGATCAACACACACAATCACTCAGCCCAAAAGACCGTTCACCTAACCCAAGGTTCATAAAGCTTATATATTTTAAAAAAGTTACGTACATACGCAAAAAAAAGTTTTGCACATACGGTCAAGCGATCAAATGTTTAGAAGCCAAAGCTGCATACTCACAGTAGCACGTCTGCGTCTTTGTCATCCAAATCAAAGTAATCCTGGTAAGAGTCTGTGTTGTCCCAGTTCTCTACAGGCGTCTGTGTATCGAAGTCAAAAGTCCTCCTGGTTAGAGTCCCTGTTATCCGAGTTCTTCCATCTTGACTGCATCTTTCGGGAATGTAAACAAAGAAGCGCCGGCTGTGTACTGTTGTTGCTGACTACGTTCGAAAAATATGTCCATTTCGCACCGACAACTTTCTTATTTGCTTGCTCAGCTTCCTTCTCCATAATGCAATGAACATGATTGCAACAGATTCACGAACACAGATGTCCAGAATACTGTGGAATTATGAAATGAAAACAGAGCTTTTTCGTATTGGCTTCAATGTGGAAGGCATACCCGTGTTCGCCGGGCTACGTCACGCGCATATGTCATCCTCAGAGGCGTTTCGAACCGGAAGTTTAGCGGCAAATTTAAAATGTCACTTTATAAGTTAACCCGGCCGTATTGGTATGCGTTATAATGTTAAGATTTCATCATTGATATATAAACTATCAGACTGCGTGGTCGGTAGTAGTGGGTTTCAGTAGGCCTTTAAAGGGGTCATATTATGATTTTGTTCTAAATTTAAAACATGGTCTACATAACGTGATGGTGGTTGTTTGGTGAAAGTGTTGCATAGATTATGTTTTACAGATCATCTTCAAGTAGCTTTCTGAGCATCTCTTTAGGATGCGCCGTTTTGAGGGCGGTCTTACGTGGCTCATCTTCGACAGCGTCTTTTCCCCGTCATCTTTGTTGTAGCGGTGTAGCATGCAAGGACGGGAGTGGAAGAAGTGTCAAAAGATGGAGCTAACTGTTTTAATGACATTCAGACTTTACTTAAATCAATAACGGAGCAGCATCTCCTCTTCCGTGGCTCAATAATGCAACATCAACGCCGGAAATGTGTCCCGTGAAAAACCTTTTGACCGGAACCTTCTAATAACTAAAGTTCCGTGCGTGAATTATGTAAACCCACTACAGTTTTTAGCGCTTTGATAGCTAGTCTACTGACAGATATAAGTAAGAACTTTACGCTACTTTATATTAGAAATGGCAACAGCGGAAGATGAATGTCCCATAAGAAGACAGTGAAAAAAAAGAAGCTTATCAACAATGGCGGACGCTCATGCACATCCCAAATAAAGATCAGCAGGTACCAGAAGGCAAGAAAAGTTTGTTTTGCATAATATTGCGAAACAAAACCCCAGATAATGTCTGGGTCTAGGTGCCGTTTTGGGGTCCCTTATACACACACACCATAATAATACTCGTATGTTTAATGCGCCTACAATCAATCAAGCAGTGCGGCTTCATAGCTTAACAAAGTGGTATTAAAAACATTTTGACAGATTTTTGAGCGCTGTGTGTAATGTTCTTTATTCTCAATGGAACATTTAAAGTTTTGCTGTTGTTTACTGGCGTCATATTGCAGTCTACACGTCTCGCTTATGTGTGACTGCCATCTACTGGTCACACTTATCATTACACCATGTACCAAATAAAATAGCTTCGATGTCGGGAAGCAGAACCAGAATTATGCCGTCGATTTTTGAGAAAATGAAAGGATTTTATGTGCGCCTTATAGACCAAAAAATACAGTAGGTTATAAAAATACTTTGTTCTTAAATCATCATATAAATTGGTATATTCGTTTTTTGTGTCCTTTCTTTTTGGTCTGTTGTACTTCAAATTGCCTTGTCCAACTCCATGTCCTCCTTGATTGTTCTGCGCAGCAAAAACAAACAAAACTAAAAACCGAAAAGTTAAACACAAGATCACATTAATAATTTATAGAAGTAAACATTTTTAAATAATATCCAAATGTACACAAAAAACTGCAATAACTAATATCGGTACATTGATGCACACATTTACAATACTTCACTGTTAATATTAATCCGACATAATACGTCAACTTCTTGCAGTCTAAAAAAAGTTAATAAAAAGATGGAAAGCTTTTTCTTTCCAAACGTTGAAAAAAGCTCCGGGCATGGAGCCATTTGCAATGGTCGGCTATATGGCTCTTCTTTGGGGTAAAGAGAGGAGCAAAGGGCCTGGAAGTCGCTCAACATTACGATAGTCGAGGTCTTGCATTTTAACACAAATATATGTCACTACTGTCACCCCAGCTTGTCTGCTTTTAGGTGTTTTAAGTAAATAAATAAAACCAAACTTACATTTTAAAGTCGCTCTTTCCGCTATGCATAGCGGCGCCATCTTGAGAATGATTTTCAGAGTTGAATGTGCGAAGGATATTGTAGTATTAAAGGCTGCGAAGTGTACACAGATGCACACTTGTTGCTAATGGGAAAAAAGGACACAGATTCAAAAAACACTTGGAGCTTTTTTGAATTGGGACAGCCTTCGTGCACCGCGGTGACGTCAGCCTCCCACAAATGTGCCACCCAATTGAGACACAGCTATTGACTGATGTGTATTTCTAGTCTTGTCACTCTCTCCCGGGCAGAAGGGCGACACAGCAGTGCGGCTGGATCAAAAGAGACGTCGGAGACGCTTTGCTGAACAAAAAGTTGCTTTATTACAAGCGAGTGTCATTATACAGGACTGCAGTTCCTGGAGGAGGTCAAGTCAAACAAATGAGGCCCTCCTAACCTGGAGGAGCCGAACCACAGTCTTGTATTCCTTGTTTCTCTATCTGGGTGTGTGTTAATTCAGGAGAGTACAACCTGACCATGTAAGGAGATGTCCATGTGTAAGTGACTGGAAAACAACCTCTGTATGTTGTAACTTAAATGTTGATGTGAAGATAGACATGGAGTCTCTCCTCCAGGATAGAGCTATCACTTTTGCATTCCGCAGTCTGAATTTATTGCCTCTTCTCGTGAGAGAGTTAATCCAGTCCACATACAAATGTGCAACTAAGGCTCCTTAATTTGTTATGGTCTCAACTAGGGATGTCCGATAATATCGGACTGCCGATATTATTGGCCGATTAATGCTTTAAAATGTACTATCGGAAATTATCGGTATCTGTTTCAAAAAGTAAAATTTATGACTTTTTAAAACGCCGCTGTGTACACGGACGTAGGGAGAAGTACAGAGCGCCAATAAACCTTAAAGCCACTGCCTTTGCGTGCCGGCCCAGTCACATAATATCTACGGCTTTTCACACACACAAGTGAATGCCAGGCATACTTGCTCAACAGCCATGCAGGTCACACTGAGGGTAGCCGTATAAACAACTTTAACACTGTTACAAATATGCGCCACACTGTGAACCCACACCAAACAAGAATGACAAACGCATTTCGGGAGAACATCCGCACCGTAACACAACAGAACAAATACCCAGAACCCCTTGCAGCACTAACTCTTCCGGGACGCTACAATATACACCCCCCACCCCAACCCCGCCCTCCCTTAACCTCCTAATGCTCTCTCAGGGAGATGTCCCAAATTCCAAGCTGCAGTTTTGAGGCATGTTAAAAAAAAAAAGCACTTTGTGACTTCAATAATAAATATGGCAATGCCATGTTGGCACTTTCTTTTCCATAACTTGAGTTGAAGTTGTTCTCTTACTTTGGAAAACCTTGTTACATTGTTTAATGCATCCAGTGGGGCATCACAACACAATTAGGCATAATAATGTGTTAATTCCACGACTGTATATATCGGTATCGGTTGATATCGGTAATTAAGAGTTGGACAATATCAGAATATCGGATATCGGCAAAAAAGCCATTATCGGACATCTCTAGGCTCCACCATTATTTACTTAAACCGCTTTCTCCAAGTTGAATATAAACATTCACCATATGTAGAACATAATATGAGTCAATTCATTCACTTCACTATAATTTCAAACTACAACTGAATGACAATGGCGGACTTGCGCAAAGCTATACGGGTAAACCTCTACCATATTTGGAGATATTCGCTGACTTACCTACCCAACTCTAGAGTCTCAAATTCCAAATGTCTTGTTTGGAGCAGGTTCCGAAGAAGGCAATATTGTTTTATTAATATCTCCGCCATGACTATGGTTTGATTTCAAATTTTTGGGACTTATACTTTAAGATTAAAGATTAAAGTACCAATGATTGTCACACACACACTAGATGTGGTGAAATTTGTCCTCTGCATTTGACCCATCCCCTTGGGGAGCAGTGGGCAGCAGCGGCGCCGCGCCCGGGAATCATTTTGGTGATTTAACCCCCAACTCGAACCCTTGATGCTGAGTGCCAAGCAGGGAGGAAACGGGTCCCATTTTTATAGTCTTTGGTATGACTCGGCTGGGATTTGAACTCAAACCTACCGATCTCAGGGCGGACACTCTAACCACTAGGCCACTGAGATTATACAGATCCCAAATTACACAAAAAACGGTACCAACTGGCAAGAAAAGTTAGTTATGCACAATAGTAGCTCAACCCTTTAACCTTTGTTTCCATAACCTTTTAGTTGAGGTACAAGACCACAGTCAGTAGTACAAACACAAGCCAACTTATACACCAAACACAAAAATGTGTAACAAAAAATCTGCTCTTGTGAGCACCTTACCCATTTGTAAAATACCCCAACCAATTAAGAGGTAAGATGAACACACATATGAACTTGAAGTGCCATCCCATGGAAATTGTCCAAAATTTTGTAGTATCCTGGAGCATCCATCCATCTTCTTCTGCTTATCCGAGGTCGGGTCGCGGGGGCAGCAGCATAAGCAGGGAAGCCCAGACTTCCCTCTCCCCGTCAATTTTGTCCAGCGGATCCCGAGGCGTTCCCAGGCCAGCCGGGAGACATAGTCTTCCCAATGTGTCCTGGGTCTTCCCCGTGGCCTACCGGTCGGATGTGCCCGAAACACCTCCCTAGGGAGGCGTTCGGGTGGCATCTTGACCAGATGCCCGAACCACCTCATCTGGCTCCTCTCGATGTGGAGGAGCAGCGGCTTTAGTTTGAGCTCCTCCCGGATGGCAGAGCTTCTCACCCTATCTCACCCGGCGGAGGAAACTAATTTCAGCCGCTCGTACCCGTGATCTTGTCCTTTCGGTCACTACCCAAAGCTCATGACCATAGGTGAGGATGGGAACGTAAATCGACCAGTAAATTGAGAGCTTTGCCTTCCGGCTCAGCTCCTTCTTCACCACAACGGATCGATACAGCGTCCGCATTACTGAAGACGCCGCACCGATCCGCCTGTCGACCTCACGATCCACTCTTCCCTCCCTCGTGAACAAGACTCCGAGGTACTTGAACTCCTCCACTTGGGGCAGGGTCTCCTCCCCAACCCGGAGATGGCACTCCACCCTTTTCCGGGCGAGAACCATGGACTCGGACACTAAACCTATCACAATAAAATGCCACAACTTAAAATGTGCAGTTCTTTCATGTAGCAGACTTACACCGGTGTTAAGATGATGGGTAACTGACATCAGGAACATTCACTTTAAGGGAAAGTGGACTTTTTAAAAATTTTACCCATCATTTATTATGTGAGACATGTATCCTCTATACCATGTAAATAACTCTGCAGCACAGCTGCTTCGAGTTGTAAACAACAGAGGCTGAAGGCTATCAGCTACGCTGCGAGCTAATTCACTAACGGATTACTTGTCCATTGCCAAAAACAGTAGGCATTGATCTACAGCAAAATGTTTTTAGGAAAATCATTCTTTGTTTTGCCGTAGGATGTTATTGTCTTACAGTAGAAGGCTAAGCAAGCTACACAACAACTTGAGCTAACATTGCTAGCAAATCATTCCCACATTTCTAACCTACTGTTATTACTTACTGTTTCATTGTCTCCTCCATTGCCATAATTAGCAGGCACCAAGCCCGCCATCAAAAGTAGTTTTCGGAAAATCCATCTTTTTGCAAGTTTGTTTGTAAAGCAGCTAGGACTCTTCTTGGCACACACTCAAAGCTAATTCTTCACAGTTGAAGGCACAGTAATATGTCGCAAAACAAAAAAGTTAGCCAGGCACTTTTTCAGATGAGACTGGAGGTTTGAATAGTGTCCCAAGTTGGGTAATACAACCAATAACAGCAAAATCTTGGGCAATTTGTCGTCTAAACTACAGATGTGTGCACATCATTTAAAATTGCAGATGCCCACAAGGCAGTCCAGGTAGATTTAATCCGCCGACGATGTTCCCGATTGTACGCATTCCACACGAACCGTCAGGAGGAAGTCAATAGGAAGGCAAGATTGTTTTATAAATACAAAACCCAAAACCAGTGAAGTTGGCACGTTGTGTTGATCGTAAATAAAAACAGAATACAATGATTTGCAAATCGTTGTCAACTTATATTCAATTGAATTGACTGCAAAGACAAGATATTTATTGTTCCAGAAGAGAAACTATTTTTTGTTGTTGCAAATAATCATTAACTTAGAATTTAATGGCACATTACAAAAAAACTTGGCACAGGGGCATTGTTACCACTGTGTTACATGGCCTTTCCTTTTAACAACACTCAGTAAACATTTGGGAACTGAAGAGACACATTTTTGAAGCCACGCTGTTGTAACACGTGCAGAATGTGGCCTGGCATTGTCTTGCTGAAATAAGCATGGGCGTCCATGAAAAAGACGTTTCTTGGGTGGCAACATATGTTGCTCCAAAATCTGTATGTACCTTTCAGCATTAATGGTGCCTTCACAGATGTGTAAGTTAATACACATATTAATACATGCTAATACACCCCCATACCATCACAGATGCTGGCTTTTCAACTTTGCGCCTATAACAATCCGGATGGTTCTTTTCCTCTTTGGTCCGGAGGACACAACGTCCACAGTTTCCAAAAACAATTTGAAATGTGGACTCGTCAGACCACAGAACACTTTTCCACTTTGTATCAGCCCATCTTAGATGAGCTCAGGCCCAGCGAAGCCGACGGCGTTTCTGGGTGTTGTTGATAAACGGTTTTCGCCTTGCATAGGAGAGTTTTAACTTGCACTTACAGATGTAACGACCAACTGTAGTTACTGACAGTGGTTTTCTGAAGTGCTCCTGAGCCAATGTGGTGATATCCTTTACACACTGATGCCGGTTTTTCATACAGTGCCGCCTGAGGGATCAAAAGTCACGGGCTTGCCACTTACGTGCAGTGATTTCTCCAGATTCTCTGAACCTTTTGATGTTATTACAGACCGTAGATGGTGAAATCCCTAAATTCCTTGCAACAGCTCGTTGAGAAATATTGTTCTTAAACTGTTGGACAATTTGCTCACGCATTTGTTCACAAAGTGGTGACCCTCACCCCATCCTTGTTTGTGAATGACTGAGCATTTCATGGAAGCTGCTTTTATTCCCAATCATGGCACCCACCTGTTCCCAATTAGCCTGTTCACTAGTGGGATGTTCCAAATAAGTGTTTCATGAGCATTCCTCAACTTTCTCAGTCTTTTTTGCCACTCGTGCCAGCATTTTTTAAACGTGTTGCAGGCATCAAATTCCAAATGAATTAGTATTTACAAAAAATAAAGTGTCTCAGTGCGAACGTAAAGTATCTTGTCTTTGCAGTCTATTCAATTGAATATAAGTTGAAAAGGATTTGCAAATCATTGTATTCTGTTTTTATTTACGATTTACACAACGTGCCAACTTCACTGGTTTTATGTTTTGTATATCCGCAAAGCCTCCACGCTTTGATTTGACATTTTTGGGACTTATGCTGATCCCAAATGCACAACAGCAGGTACCAATATGTAAAATAATGTTGGTTTTGCATGATAGGGACCCTTTAAGCTGTTGACTAAAATTAATTATCTTCGCAAAATCAGTTCACACTAATGGGCAGACGAGACAGGCAGCGGTGGTCATAGTGGTGAGGGTATCTTATATAGACCCGGGGGCCTCATATACAAAGCTAGCGTACACACAAAAACATGCCGTACGCCGTTTTTCACGGCAAAGGTGAGATGTATCAAAACTGATGTTTACGTGGATATGTGCGATGGCTCAGGGCAATTTCATAGCTGGCGTAAGCACCAATCTACAGGCAGTGAATATTTTATCTACACATATACAAACCCCGTTTCCATATGAGTTGGGAAATTGTGTTAGATGTAAATATAAACGGAATACAATGATTTGCAAATCAGTTTCAACCCATATTCAGTTGAATATGCTACAAAGACAACATATTTGATGTTCAAACTGATAAAAAAAATGTTTTTGGCAAATAATCATTAACTTTAGAATTTGATGCCAGCAACATGTGACAAACAAGTTGGGAAAGGTGGCAATAAATATCGATAAAGTTGAGGAATGCTCATCAAACACTTATTTGGAACATCCCACAGGTGAACAGGCAAATTGGGAACAGGTGGGTGCCATGATTGGGTATAAAAGTAGATTCCATGAAATGCTCAGTCATTCACAAACAAGGAAGGGGCGAGGGTCACCACTTTGTCAACAAATGCGTGAGCAAATTGTTGAACAGTTTAAGAAAAACCTTTTTCAACCAGCTATTGCAAGGAATTTAGGGATTTCACCGCCATCAGTGTGTGAATGTGTGCGTGAATGGGTGGATGTGGAAATACTGTCAAAGCGCTTTGAGTACCTTGAAGGTAGGAAAGCGCTATACAAGTATAACCCATTTATCATTATTATTTATCTACGGTCCGTAATATCATCAAAGGGTTCAGAGAATCTGGAGAAATCACTGCACGTAAGCAGCTAAGCCCGTGACCTTCAATCCCTCCGGCTGTACTGCATCAACAAGCGACATCAGTGTGTAAAGGATATCACCACATGGGCTCAGGAACGCTTCAGAAACCCACTGTCAGTAACTGCAGTTGGTCGCTACATCTGTAAGTGCAAGTTAAAACTCTCCTGTGCAAGGCGAAAACCGTTTATCAACAACACCCAGAAACGCCGTCGGCTTCGCTGGGCCTGAGCTCATCTAAGATGGACTGATACAAAGTGGAAAAGTGTTCTGTGGTCTGACAAGTCCACATTTCAAATTGTTTTTGGAAACTGTGGACGTCGTGTCCTTCGGACCAAAGAGGAAAAGAACCATGCGGATTGTTATAGGCGCAAAGTTGAAAAGCCAGCATCTGTGATGGTATGGGGGTGTATTAGTGCCCAAGACATGGGTCATACTTGCCAACCTTGAGACCTCTGATACCGGAAGGTGGGGCGTGGTTGGGGGTGGGGCGTGGTCGGGGGGCGTGGTTAAGAGGGGAATATATTTAAGCTAGAATTCACCAACTCAAGTATTTCATTCATATATATATATATATATATATATATATATATATATATATATATATATATATATATATATATATATATATATATATATATATATATACACTACCGTTCAAAAGTTTGGGGTCACCCAAACAATTTTGTGGAATAGCCTTCATTTCTAAGAACAAGAACAGACTGCCGAGTTTCAGATGAAAGTTCTCTTTTTCTGGCCATTTTGAGCGTTTAATTGATCCCACAAATGTGATGCTCCAGAAACTCAATCTGCTCAAAGGAAGGTCAGTTTTGTAGCTTCTGTAACGAGCTAAACTGTTTTCAGATGTGTGAACATGATTGCACAAGGGTTTTCTAATCATCAATTAGCCTTCTGAGCCAATGAGCAAACACATTGTACCATTAAAACACTGGAGTGATAGTTGCTGGAAATGGGCCTCTATACACTTATGTAGATATTGCACCAAAAACCAGACATTTGCAGCTAGAATAGTCATTTACCACATTAGCAATGTATAGAGTGTATTTCTTTAAAGTTAAGACTAGTTTAAAGTTATCTTCATTGAAAAGTACAGTGCTTTTCCTTCAAAAAAAAGGACATTTCAATGTGACACCAAACTTTTGAACGGTAGTGTATATGTATGAAATACTTGACTTTCAGTGAATTCTAGCTATGTATATATATATATATATATATACATATGTATTTTATTATACATATAAATAAAATAAATACTTGAATGTCAGTGTTCTGGAGGCTATCCAGTAGATGGCAGTATTGTCCTGTTTAAGAGTCTCACAACATTGCTATTTACGGCAGACAAACTGCTTTACGGTAGACTAAACGTGACTGCTGTTGTTGTGTGTTGTTTCCGCGCTGGGAGGACGTTAATGAAACTGCCTAACAATAAACCCACATAAGAAACCAAGAACTCGCCCTCGACCATTCTACAGTTATGACGTCATTGGGCAGGCAAGCTGTTTATTTTGTGGGAAAGCGGACGTGAGAACAGGCTGTCCCCACTCAGGTCCGCATTGAGCTGGAGGGGGCGTGGCCTCCAGCTCCGGCTGAATACCGGGAGTTTGTCGGGAGAAAATTTCTGCCGGGAGGTTATCGGGAGAGGCGCTGAATACCGGGAGTCTCCCGGTAAAAACGGGAGGGTTGGCAAGTATGACATGGGTAACTTACACATCTGTGAAGGCGCCATTAATGCTGAAAGGTACATACAGGTTTTGGAGCAACATATGTTGCCATCCAAGCAACGTTACCATGGACGCCCCTGCTTATTTCAGCAAGACAATGCCAAGCCACGTGTTACATCAACGTAGCTTCTTAGTAAAAGAGTGCGGGTACTAGACTGGCCTGCCTGTAGTCCAGACCTGTCTCCCATTGAAAATGTGTGGCGCATTATGAAGCCTAAAATACCACAACGGAGTCCCCCGGACTGTTGAACAATTTAAGCTGTACATCAAGCAAGAATGGGAAATAATTCCACCTGAGAAGCTTAAAAAATGTGTCTCCTCAGTTCCCAAACGTTTACTGAGTGTTGTTAAAAGCCAGCATCTGTGATGGTATGGGGGTGTATTAGTGCCCAGGGCATGGGTAACTTACACATCTGTGAAGGCACCATTTATGCTGAAAGGTACATACAGGTTTTGGAGCAACATACAGTATGTTGCCATCCAAGCAACATCTTTTTCCCTGCTTATTTCAGCAAGACAATGCCAAGCCTCATTCTGCACATGTTACAACGTGGCTTCAAAAATTGGTCTCCTCAGTTCCCAAACGTTTACTGAGTGTTGTTAAAAGGAAAGGCCATGTAACACAGTGGTGAACATGCCCTTTCCCAACTACTTTGGCACGTGCTGCAGCCATGAAATTCTAAGTTAATAATTCCATCAATCCATTTTCTACCGCTTATTCCCTTCGGGGTCGCGGGGGGCGCTGGAGCCTATCTCAGCTACAATCGGGCAGAAGGCGGGGTACACCCTGGACAAGTCGCCACCTCATCAGAGGCCCAACACAGATAGACAGACAACATTCACACTCACATTCACACACTAGAGCCCATTTAGTGTTGCCAATCAACCTATCCCCAGGTGCATGTCTTTGGAGGTGGGAGGAAGCCGGAGTACCCGGAGGGAACCCACGCAGTCACGGGGAGAACATGCAAACTCCACACAGAAAGATCCCGAGGCCGGGATTGAACTCACGACTACTCAGGACCTTCGTATTGTGAGGCAGACGCACTAACCCCTCTTCCACCGTGCTGCCCAGTTAATAATTATTTTCCAAAAAAAAATAATGTTTCTGAGTTTGAACATCAAAATATCTTGTCTTTGTAGTGCATTCAATTGAATATGGGTTGAAAAGGATTTGCAAATCATTGTATTCCGTTTATATTTACATCTAACACAATTTCCCAACTCATATGGAAACGGGGTTTGTAAGTTATGCTAGGTAACAGTTCACAAAAAAGTGATAATTTCCACAGAACTAAAATGCTGCACTGTCTAATGCAGCATTTTAGGTAGGGTTACCAATTGTTGATTTTACTATTGAAACCTGGCATCTTTTAGCATTTACATCTTGAGTGGCAGACAATTTCAGGATGTTCTTTAAGTGCCAGTGTGTGAGCATAGCTCAGAGATGACGCTCAGAGAAAACTTGCTCACAAAGATGTGTTTTCCCATTGACTTCCGTGGCTAAATAGGATATTTTTTCTTGGAACACTCTGCACTCAGCGTCCATGTTTCTCTTTTTTCACAGAGACATTTTGTGGAAATGAGGGTGCCAAAGCACGATGTGTTCGAAGCAGAAGAAAAAACCCCCGCAAGTTTTGTGTTTCATTTGGGTCAAGGGGGAGGAGCCACAGCCCACTTTACTGTGTACCTCGCGCTCCGCCCTGGCATAAACCATTTGCTTGCCTAACAGAATTGCTATTGCGACATCCAATGGCCACATTTAGAACCGCAGTTTCTTTTATTTAAAAATGCAGCTCATTTTTACATTTAGCAAACTCAGCTCGCGGGCGGAATTAACCCGTTAAGGTTCTGCTGCCATTGCATTACACTAAACTTGGACGTTGGAAAGTTCCCACCAAACATGTCCATTAACCAATGACTGAGAGAAAATCTATAATTATAATGGCCTTGTACTGTGACCAGTCTAAAGTATATATGTGCAATAATCATGTCTTTCATGTAGTATGTTATGGTTTACCTACTTAAAACATTTTCAATATTTAAAGAACAAAAGTTACAAATGTCAAAGAGCGCCTATCGTACATTTCAGATGTATGTATATGATTAAAACATTATACTGTTGTTCTACATGGTGTGGAAATGCCATTATCATGACATTGGTGGGTTTTGTAGATAGGCCTATCCCCGATTTCCATGAGATCATTCGAATTTCTCTCCAGGGTCCTGTGGCAATCAGCGCCCGCCGCTCAGTACTGTTGCTTTTTCTTGGAAAAGTGAGCGAAAAAGGTTTTTTCTGATGTATAAATTGTTTATCTTAACCGAAAGTTAACGCAGCAATGGGAAGATTTTTTTGTTTTCAGCGAAGTTAAAGACCTACCTCACAGTCACTGTTCCTCTTCTCTCGCCACTTCGTAAACCTCTTGTCTCGCCACTTCGTAAACAATGTATCTCAGCGCATTCAATCGATTGCAACTGAACTGTTTGGTTTGTCTTACAAGACGTTTCGCCTCTCATCCGAGTAGGCTTAGATTGGTGAGATCTAGTCTGGACTAGATCTCACTAATCTAAGTCTATGAGCACAATCGGATGAGTGGCGAAGCGTCTTCTAAGACAAACCAAACAGTCCAGTTGCGATCAATTGAATGCCAAGATGTTAATGACCTGGATGAATGAGAACATTCATAGAAATGTAAACAATGTAGTTTGACGCAAAATGTATAAACATTTATCGAACTAAATCCAATACTTATTCACGGTTTACTAGCTATTAGCACACAACTAGTTGCGGGGAGTGTGTATGCAATTTTGAGCAGTGGCAGGGGCTTGGAGTGGACCAGTTAACCCTTGATCAGTCAAATCAGAGTGTAGGTGTGCAGGGGGACGAGGCTGCGGAATCCGAGCATGTTGACCTAGAGGAATGCAGATTTACCTTAAATACAACTTGAGATGTATGGGGTATTTATATATAAAAAAAACCCTCAATAGTGCCCTAGTGGGTTCCAATAGCATTTTAAAAAGCTCCTTTAAAATGTGAGAAAAATAACTGGTTTAAATGTTTTAAGCTCCTACATCACCAGTTTGCCAAATGTATGTGCTGTCTTCATATTTGTGTTACGTGTATACTGTTTACAGTCTACTACTAGTCATTCATCACTTGTAACATCATTGAGACCTGATTGGATGTTTTGGTCTATGGAAGTACAGTATGTGTGTGATGTGTGTGTGAGTATATGCGCAATCGAAAGTAACTATACTTGTAAATAAAGAAAGTGAGATCTCAAATGTTTTTGCTAAGAAAACATGTATGTGGGTGTTTTTTATTGTGAATCTCCAATGATGTGTGTAGTTTCTTAAAGAAAGAAAGATTTGCCAGCTTGTCTTTTTCCGAACGCTTCCTAACACATTTCGCTTCTTTGAGACATGTCTGTTTCTGTAGGTACTTTCAGTGTTCAACTACGTAAAATATACTACCTTGTTTTAACAACAGTTTTTTTTATTCAGTCATGCACTGTCTAATTGGGAGTGTCTCATAAATCAAGTGAATTGCTGGTGAATTACGGGATGGCACCAACCAGATTTCATCGCACGCTACATGGAATGCAATGGAGTGCCACAGTATTTGTGCCATAGGTCAATAGCTTTAGTCACGATGGCATCGGTGTTCTCCTGTGGTATCTGCAACGGAAACACACGGTGAGGACAAAAAGACCTGCAGTATGTTGCTAACATGCGTGAAATGTTCATTTTTGAAGACACAATTGTTTACTTACATTGCACAGAAAGTTGACCACGCCCTCTGGTCGGCTGATTCCCAGCAAAATAATTTTATAGCTGAGCAGGATCTCCAGGGCAACAAACACCAAGATCCTACAGGAGCCACTGATCACCTTGTCCCACACTCTGAAAATATAGATTGTCTGCTATTTGTTTGAGAACATTAACACCCATGCATTTCAAAGAACTCCTGCATAAAAAAACAAAACTACATTTGTCAGCATCATATGTCAAATGTAAGATTCATTTATTGCAGCATCAGGCTTTGATATGTTTCTCTTAAAAAAAAAAGTATGACTATAAAGGCACACTTTTAAAAGTCCTTTGGTGCACATAATGTACGGATTAGTCTGGTTGTGCTTACCGACCTCCAAGCAATTGTATTTGGTACACGGTGTAATGTTAAGCGTGACCAGTAGATGGCAATCACACATAGGAGATACATGTGGGCTACAGGTTGACGCCCTCTGTTCAATAAACGACGCTGGCAAGTATAGGTTAGCAAGCAAGCCCAAAACTTTTATGTTTTATTGAGAATACAGAACATTACACACAGCACTCCAAAATCTTTTATGAATTTATTATGGGTGTACTGAAAATGTGACCAAATCTGCTGGGTCAAAAGTATACATACAGCAACATACATTATCAATGTTGGTGATTTAGAAAAGTTACAATCAAATCAAATTAGCTTCATGGCATGTTCTCTTAACTTCATGTGAGTGATTATGATTGACGACACCTGTTGACTTCTCTGAGCCCATTTAAATAGGCTCATGTGATGCAGTCATTAGACTCGGTTACAAACGGGACAATGGGAAAGTCAAAAGAACTCAGCACATTTCTGAAAAAACTAATCATTGACTTGAACAAGTCAGGAAAGTCTCTTGGAGCCATTTCAAAGCAGCTTAAGGTCCCAAGAGCAACTGTGCAGACAATTGTTCGTAAGTATAAAGTGCATGGCACAGTTTTGTCACTGCCACGATCAGGAAGAAAACGCAAGCTATCACCTGCTGCTGAGAGAAAATAGGTCAGGATGATCAAGAGTCAACCGAGAACCACCAAAAAGCAGGTCTGCAATTAATTGGAAGCTGCTGGAACACAGGTGTCAGTGTCCACAGTCAAGCGTGTTTTGCATCGCCATGGACTGAGAAGCTACCATGCAAGAAGGAAGCCCTTGCTCCAGAAGCGACACCTTAAGGCTCGTCTAAAGTTTGCTGCTCATCACATGGACAAAGATAAGACCTTCTGGAGGAAAGTTTTGTGGTCAGATGAAACAAAAATTGAGCTGTTTGGCCACAATACCCAACAATATATTTGGAAGAGAAAGGGTAAGGCCTTTAATCCCAGGAACACCATCCCTACCTTCAAGCATGAGGTGGTAGTATTGTTATTATTTTTGTGACAAATATATGTGCTCCAATCACTCTATCACAAACAAATAAGAGTTGTAGAAATTACACATACACATATACACACACACACAGTCGCGGTCAAACGTTTACATACACTTCTAAAGAACAATGTCATGGCTGTCTTGAGTTTCCAATAATTTCTACAACTCTTATTTGTAAAAAATGGGGGACATACACGTGTGTGTGTGTGTGTGTGTGTGTGTGTATATATATATATATATATATATATATATATATATATATATATATATATATATATATATATACACACACGTGTATGTCCCCCATTTTGAGGCCTTGCTAAACCAGCAATCCTCAACTTACATCTCAGTTTTAGAGGAGCTTCCAACCCTACCCTACCCACCATTCAGAGTCTCGACCTTCCACCTTCCTACTGCGAAGTCCATGATGCCATAAGGGCATGAAAAACAATAAATCACCTGGGCCTGACTCAATTCCTGCTGAGATCCTGAAACAGGGGGAGTACCTCTGTACCAGAGCAATCCACGAGTACATCTCCCTTGTGTGGAGGGAAGAGAGCATTCCCCAGCAATGGAAGGATGCTAATATTGTCACCATCTTTAAAAACAAGAGAGACAAATCAATCTGTAGAAACAGCACTCCTCTCTGCTGCTGGTAAAGTCCTGGCAAAAATCATGCTCTACAGAGCTTCTGTGAAGAAGCTTTGCATACAACACCGGGTTAAAGAGGCCTCATCCTCCTTTGGGCAGCTGAGGAAGAGAGTCTTCAACAACAATAACCTCCACCTCCACACCAAAGTCTCAGTCTACAAGGCAATATGCATCACAACCCTTCTATATGGCTGTGAGACATGGACAATCTATGCTCGCCATCTTAAAATACTGGAGAAATTTCATATAAGACGTCTACGACGCATCTTGAAGATGACTTGGCAGGATTGTATCCACACTCTGTGATCCTTCAGTGAGTCAGCTGCAGGAGCTTAGAGGCCATTATCATGCTTTGCCAATTGAGATGGCCTGGTCATGTCATCAAATTGCCAGCCAACTGCCTATCACACAAAATTCTCTATGGCCAGCTCCACCTAGGCCACTGCTCTGCTGGGGGCCAGAAGAAGAGGCGAAAAGACCAGCTCAAGATCTTCCTAAAGAAGTGCAACATACCGCCATTTCAAGAGACTTTCTGTCAATCACTCATTCTTCAGCTGCCTTTGCTTTGGCATTGGCTGCTCTTTTTGTCTTACAGTTGATGTTTTTCCAGCAAATCAATATTTCCTGCTTGGTGCCAATCTTGATGTTTTCAAGTCTTGTATACAAGGGTGTAAGGGTTGGTGTTGCCAACTCCTTCCTTACCAATTGTGCCTCTTCAAAAATCTACGTTTTGTTCCACTCAGGTATTAAAGTCTCCAAACAGGATTAGCTTGTCCTCCTTGGGTACCTGTGTTCGCATGTCATAATAGGCCTTTTTTACTTTGTCCTGTGAGTCAAGAGTTGGGGCATGGCACTAACAACTATCGCCTTTTGGCCCCCTGAGAGCATCAGGCGGACTGGCATTAGTCTTTCACTGATCCCCCACAGGGAGTTCAGAGAAGTGGCTGACGAGGTTGTTTTTAATAGCAAAACCCACAGTGTGGAGTCTGGGAACATCAGAAGATTTTTCGCTTCCTTCAGTTGCCCTTTGTCTGCCAGTCTGGTATGGAAGCTGCCTCTTCGCCATCAAAGAGAAGTTGAACAAACGAGGAGAACAAACGAAAACACCATTTGGCGAAAAGAGAGAGGAGAAAGGTGGCCATGTCTGCACCTGCCCCACCGGGTCAGGTCTACAGTTGTCACGTCGATGGCGGGCAATGTGCATCGGGCTGCACAGTGATCAACGAACCCACAAAGAGTAGCAGAGGTCATCATCGGTCACGATGGACACCTAAAGCACATATATATATATATATATATATATATATATATATATATATATATATATATATATATATATATATATGTATGCAGTTGTGGCTGTGCAGCCTTTTGTGATATTTGTGATTAAGGGCTATATAAGTAAACCCTCTATTGATTAATTGATTGATTAAGAACATATGAACGTCTCTCCTCTTGACTTACCAGACGACCGTCTCGAGATCGATTTTTTACAATGAAGCAAAATGGAACAAATATGCAACAAACATGGTGAAACATGAACGCTAAGGACAAAAAAGCACCCACAGATCCATACAATATTAATCCATATAATATCACTTTTCTGCAAAACAGAACTTTGTTGTAGAAATCTGATTTTGTGTCCCTCCCTGACGCTAACGTCTCAGGCTGGCTCCTGTAAACTAACCCCGCCCACTTTTTGCCTGGTCTGATTGGAGCTGCTGTGACGTAGATTACCGTAATAACCTGTATCACACTCAAAAGTGCAGATTCCAACCACTGGAATACTCTCTAGTATTCTGGATCTATAGGTTTCTGTAGAAGTTTGTGGTTTGTGTTTCCACCGCATTTCACAGTTCAGGGTAGTTTATACAAATCAGGCTGATGATGTATGAAGGAACGGTTTAGTATACTGTATATCTATACTGATACGATGGAAATAAACAGATATTAGGTCACAGTTCTTTTACTAAAAAGTAAGTAATTTAAATACAAAGCAATCATATACAAAACGGTATAATTTATAAAATAAAGTGTACCGACATGTTCACAAAAAAGCCAGGCTTTTGTCCGAAATATCCAAAAGTCAGAGAGTCGTCCTCTCGGTAAATGATGAATAGCCTGATAGTTCAAGGCTTAAGATAATTTGAAAAATACACTGCAAATCGTATTGGCGGCTTCAGTTTCGATGGTAAAGGTTTAAAAAAAATTATTTGAAGACGTCCAGCTGGCCGGGTTGAAAAGTTTAACAGGCCGCATACAGGCCGTAATTTGTTTTGGATTATGCTAAAATTTACCAAAATCCTTTAGATTAGTGCAAACTATTCTGTTTCTTCAAAATCATCAGGGATATGAAATTTTCACAATCTAAAGCACGAAAACTAAATACAAGTTCTGGCAATATTCAGTCACTTATTTGTAACATTTCTAGCCAGAAAATACCCTTTCAAAAATTTAAATTGAGCTATGATATGAGTTATTTGAGTATTAAAGGCCTACTGAAACCCACTACTACCGACCACGCAGTCTGATAGTTTATATATCAATGATGAAATCTTAACATTGCAACACATGCCAATACGGCCGGGTTAACTTATAAAGTGCAATTTTATATTTCCCGCTAAACTTCCGGTTGAAAATGTCTATGTATGATGACGTATGCGTGTGACGTCACTAAATAAACGGAAGTATTGGTACACCATTGAATCCAATACAAAAAAGCTCTGTTTTCATCTCAAAATTCCACAGTATTCTGGACATCTGTGTTGGTGAATCTTTTGCAATTTGTTTAATGAACAATGAAGACTGCAAAGAAGAAAGTTGTAGGTGGGATCGGTGTATTAGCGGCTGGCTGTAGCAACACAACCAGGAGGACTTTGACTTGGATAGCAGACGCGCTAGCCGCCGACCGCACGGATGATCGGGTGAAGTCCTTCGTCCTTCCGTCGATCGCTGGAACGCAGGTGAGCACGGGTGTTGATGAGCAGATGAGGGCTGGATGGCGTAGGTGGATAGCTAATGTTTTTATCATAGCTCTGTGAGGTCCCGTTGCTAAGTTAGCTTCAATGGCGTCGTTAGCAACAGCATTTTTAAGCTTCGCCAAGCTGGAAATTATTAACCGTGTATTTACATGTCCACGGTTTAATAGTATTGTTGATCTTCTGTCTATCCTTCCAGTCAGTGGTTTATTTATTTTGTTTCTATCTGCATTTGAGCCCGATGCTATCACATTAGCTCAGTAGCTAAAGAGCTTCACCGATGTATTGTTGTGGAGATAAAAGTCACTGTGAATGTCCATTTCGCGTTCTCGACTCTCATTTTCAAGAGGATATAGTATAGGTGTTTTAAAATACAAATCCGTGATCCACAATAGAAAAAGGAGAAAGTGTGGAATCCAATGAACCCTTGTACCTAAGTTACGGTCAGAGCGAAAAAAGATACGTCCTGCACTGCATTCTAGTCCTTCACTCTCACGTTCCTCATCCACGAATCTTTCATCCTTGCTCATATTAATGGGGTAATCGTCGCTTTCTCGGTCCGAATCTCTCTCGCTGCATTGTAAACAATAGGGAAATGTGAGCAGCTCTCCAGCCTGTGACGTCACGCTACTACTAGGGGCAAGGCTTTTTTTTATCAGCGACCAAAAGTTGCGAACTTTATCGTCGTTGTTCTCTACTAAATCCTTTCAGCAAAAATATGGCAATATCGCGAAATTATCAAGTACAACACAAAGAATGGATCTGCTATCAACGTTTAAATAAAAAAAAATTATTTCAGTAGGCCTTTAATTGCATTTGTGAATCCATGCAAAAACAGAGATAGAATGCATTTGCCCATTTTTAAAGTTCTTGGCAAGATGTACATTTTTTAAATGCAATAGTAAATAACAACATTTTACAGCACGGGTACACAATACCTCAAGTGCAGACAAGAAGGCAAACAGAAACAGCTATGGACTCACCTCTGCAAGCTTGACTCAGGCAGGCAGCCAGCAAAGCAGCGCTTGAACCAGAGGTTGTATGGAAGTTGTGCCAAGGAGCCGCTGTTCTTCAAATGACTTAGCAGGCGAGGCTCTTCTTGACTCAAGTAGTGCTCCAGGCTTTTTGGCTACATTGGCGCCAACAAGACAGAATGGCAGCAATACAGAAAAGAGTTGTGTATAAATGTTGTGACTTGATACTTACAAGGTGTGGAATTGAGTCTCCAAACTTGGTCTGGAACTGGCTGATAAAATTTTTTATAAGCCAATAGCAGTCAAAAGGGTCATCTACGATCTCCTCCATCGCTCGACTGATGCACAGGAAGTCCTTGTTTTCTTCATCCTGGTAAACAGTGTAAGAACTACATAAGTATAGCTGTGCAAGTTTGGCTGTGAAATGTGATTTTGATTTTAAATGATCATCTTCAAGTTTCTTCAGCTCTGTGGACTACCTTCTTACCACCGTAGTTCAGACTTGTAATTAAACAAATGGGAACATCCAGCATCATAGGGGGCAGTTACATGGCGTCAGAAATACTATAAAAGCTGAGAGGCACAAAAATATATCTACGAGCAAATTATTTCAATGCGGGTGCAAGTGTAATATTTTCCACGCGCACTTTGTCCTACGCACACAGATGTAATGACCGCGAGTGCTACACAATGCACTAAAACTGTTAAGCTTGCTTGTCTACAAAGTAGCCGTAAAATTCTGTAGCGGAAGCCTCATATCAGGTTTCTGCCCTGTAGCTGATCAGAAAGCTTAGTAATTTTCTTTGGAAAACATGTTTAAAAAAGGATTGTAATCGTACAGAAAATATATTTATTAAAACAATTTAATGAACAAATATTAATATTTACTTGATTTTTACTATTATTTTCAAACTTTTCGTTATGACAAATGAGAGGCTGCCTCACCTGCCTCTCCTGACTGCATGTCCATGATGCAAGACTGTCATTTTCATCGACTTATAACTTTTAAATAAGCCACACATTTTTTAGAAAAAATAATACCAACAATTAATGCTAATCAAATACAGGGGCACTTATTTTATGAGATGTTGAGATATTTATACATCATAACTGGTAATTTTTTGACAAATATTCACACGTTTTGCTTTTGTTCCTTTAATAAAATTTGAGACCACTGTAGCTCAGGATCATCTCTTCAGCATTTGCACATAGTTTACACAGAAATTACATTTTGTAGTTATTATAATAATATATATTTCAATCCTATCTACACGCTAGGGATGTAACAATAATATAACGATAGCCACGGTAAAATCCCAATGGTTGGTATTACCGTTCTAAATGATCAAAAATCCAAGATTGATAACTGCCCTTTGATAAACTCACGGACTGACTGGCACCAGCTCGCTAGCTTAAATGCTAATATGAAAACAAGTGGCAATGTGACCTGAATACGACTTTTACGTCGTCTTTGGTTGGAGCTAGGTCATTTGTATACACAGCCTTGATCACTTTTTGAAATGACTTCTTCCCTCTCCTGCAGTTGTTTTCCATCATCGGACCCCAAAAGGGACAAGCGGTAGACAATGGATGGATGGATGGACCACTTCCTCCGCACAACAGCCCACTAACACGCTGATCTGTGGTGTCCATGTTTTCTTGTGTAGTAGTGATTTCCTCGCTCATTTACGAAATTCTGTGTAAAAAATAAGCCGCTTTGTGGGAAAAATGCTACTAGCGGTGTTTATCGATTTACGCTGATGTCGCATCAAAAAATTATACCTTAAGTTTCGAAACGCTGATTTAGATATCAAATTAATTATACGATAACAATCACTTACTTGTAGCGCGAGTGACAAGTCAACTCTTCATATACGAGAGGTAGCTCATTTCAACAGATCAACTTGCTTGGTTTTTACTTGATCAAGCTGCGTATGCAAGTGATGTCGAGGTCTGTGCGCGTTTACACTGGAGTCTGATAAAGATCGCATTTTACTTGCAGTGTAATAGGTCAGCTGGAAAAAAAATCATATTTCGAAAAAATCGGATGTGGGCCACTTTGGCCTGCAGTGTAAACATAGTCCAGGACACAACACCCACCAGAAATAATAATAATAATAATAATAATAATAATAGATTGTATTTGTTACAGACATTTCATTTAATTAAATCTCAATTAATCTTTTTGTACAAACTAATATTTAAAAAAATCAAAGCTTAGCCATTCAAACTAAGACTAAAAACAAAACACGAGGAACACAAAACAAGCAAAAAAAAGTAGTTTTTTTAACTGTCTTTTTTTATTTTTTATTTGGATAAATAAAATATTTTAGTATGTGTTTAAGTATTTTTGGACCACATTCAACAATACAATAACCATGACAACCGTCATCATTTGTCAGAGTAATCATGATATGAAATTTTCATATTGTTACATCCCTACTACACACCCACTCTTTACCCAAGTGAGATGAAGGTTTCATGTTCCAAACTGTATGAAAACTCCTATTTCTTGCGTGTCCTAAAAGGCATTCAATCGATCCCTACTGGACTGTTTGGTTTGTCTTAGAACATGTTTTGCCTCTCATCAGAGTAGGCTTCATCAGTTCATGCACATAGACTTAGATTGGTCAGATCCATTCAGTTGTAAACAAATGGCATTCTGATCCCATTCCGTGAGCAGAATGTTTCAAACTTCTGTTAATTGTTCAAGGCTAAATTGCAGAGTCTTTTAGCAATGGTTGAAAGGACAGTGTTGTATGTGGGAGACAAGTGGTGTCGCAGACCACCTCCTCTGTTCAGGGATGTTTTTTTAACCTTGACATTGATGGCTTCCTTCACTCCTCTTTCGTACCATCCATCCTCCCTGTCCAGGTCTGTTCTGTGTCCTTTCATGGTGGAACGAAGGCGTAGGCTTGTGGGTATGAGGCCATTTTGTCTACATCTCAGGTTAAACCTGAGGTGGTTGCGGTAGTCTGCAACATTACAAGCCAACCTTTCATATTCCCGCACCGTTTTGAGGGTATCCAACCCAAAATGTTTAGAAACATGTCTATGAATGTTCTCATTCATCCAGGTCATTGTAATCTCAGGCATTCAATCGATCGCAACTGGACTGTTTGGTTTGTCTTAGAAGACATGCTCATAGACTTAGATTGGTCAGATATAGTCTTACACTTAGATTGGTCAGATCTAGTCTAGCGGCTAGTGCCAAAACCCCAAATAGTTATACTCCAAAACCAGGAGGTTGTGCTTGGGCAAGGATGGTTTCGCCCTATCGTAGTGAGAAAAATAACTGCTTTGATGCAAACACACAATCCTACTGTAAAAGCCAACGACAATCGTTGAAGTGTAATTTCTTGGGTGCAACATGTAATTTGTCAAGAGAAAAAGGTTTTAATAGGTTTGTACATTCGATTTTGTAGGTACCCATATGTCATCCTACAAATTTGATAATATGAGTGTGCCTTAAGCTATAATGTATATTATGTTGATTAATTAAACTTTTATCACTACTGAATTATTTTTATATTCACTTCAACAAAAATGTAGATTTCAACAACATATCAGGTGAGCCGGAAAAGTTATAGAGACCCTAGTTTGTGTCCAGAGATGCCCTCAATACAACTTGTGGAGAATGTCTTGTTAGGCATTTGTAAAAAACAGGGTGTAATGATTGATCGATATATCGATAGATCGATTTATATTCCTAAGAATGAAGAAAATCAATCTGGCCTTCCAGAAGATACAGTATATATCGATCTCACGTCAATTTAAAAAGGTAACTATTTGATTGTATCGATACTAGAAAAGAAAACATTGACTTTAAGAACAGCAGACTTTATGTTTTTAGAACTTTTTAGATAATTAAAGCTCATAAACATTACGTGACAAAATCCAAGATGTCGCTTGCCAGAAGACTACGTCGGGGAGGAGTCTGGGTCAACCTGTTTTTTTTTCCTTCACCGTCTTGTGCAGACCTCGAAGGACATACTCTTAAAAAGGTTGTTATGACTAGGCGACCTTAATAGAGCTAAGAGAGCGTAGCAAATTCAGACTTTTTCACACAACTATGCTGGATTTCTTCTCTGAGCTAGCATGCTATGCTAACCAGACGCTCAGACCGCTGCAGACTGGGGCAACGGACGACAACAAGCCGAAATGAAAGTGCGGCAGACTGGGACTACGTCCTACGGTTCTTCTGGGTGAGGATGACGTCATCACGCAACGTGCATAGTGATGTCAGACAGCAACATTTGCCTACATTTTACAAGAAAAGATTGCAACACTACTACTTGTGATAATTGCAAGGTTGCTATTTCATGAAAAGGAGGTCATACGAGCAATAAGCTGAAACATTTGAACATACAGCATGCAATAACTATAAATTAATGTCGCGTTTTTGAACCGCGGCAATCTAATCCCAGGCAGCAGCAGTGATTGCACAGTACAGTACATATTCCGGTGTGGTTATGCTTTGTTTATAATTAAGAGGCTTCTGGACATTTTTGTTTTAATGTGCCTGACATGGGGTTTCCATGATAGTTTACTATCAATTATTACTCCCAAAATTGTATTCTCATTTACGATTTCAATTTGGTTAACATCAATATGTATTTTCTGTTCAGACGTTATGTTGCAATTACCAAACATCACTATCTTAGTTTTATTTATATTCAAGGATAACTTATTTGTGTCCATCCATTTTTTTCATACGTTTAGTTCCATGTTTACTGTATTTATGAGCTCATTATAGTCATCACTACTGTAGAATATATTTGTGTCATCTGCAAATAGTATACATTTCAGTACTTTGGATGTATTTAACATATTAATATACACATTAAACAGTTTTGGCCACAACACTGACCCTTGGGGGACACCACAAGCAAGTCTGATAAATATTTACCCATTTTTACAAACTGTACCCTCCCTGTTAAATAATTTTTAACCAGTCTCCAGCCATCCCCCTAATTCCATATCTTTCCATTTTATCTATTAGGTATGAATGATTAATGGTATCAAAGTTTTTCTTCTTAGATCAAGAAAGATACCAACTGCATACTTCTTATGCTCCAGTGCATTAGTAATTTCTTCGATAGCTTCAGTTATCGCCATTGAGGTTGTTCTTTTGGACCTAAAACCATACTGAACCTCATTGATCAAATGATGTTTCTCAATAAATGTTTCAAGTCGAGAATTAAATTGTTTCTCTAAAAATTTGAGAACTGAGGAAAAAGAGAAATTGGTCTGTAATTAGTAAAAGCGTGTTTGTTATCACTTTTGAAGAGCGGAGTTACCAGTCGGGAATGACAGGTTACATATATAAGTTAAGGGTTTTACAATATTCAGTATAACGTTTTGAACCAATGTGATGTTGATATCATGGCAGTCAGTGGAGCACTTACTTTTATGAGCCTATGTTACTGTTTCACCTCGTAAATCTTAGCAAGCCTTTGCACGGTATATTTTCTAGGCAGATGACAAAGATTCTTAAAAGTTTACAAAATGTTGCATTCCTTCCACAAGTTTTATTTTGTCAAATTCTACATCTTCCTTTAAATTTATTTTCAAAATAGTGGTTCTATGGTATGTCCCTCTTGTGACTTCACTGTTGGCTTTGTAAGGTCACGTTAGCTCTAAACTGAACAAAACTGATGCTAATACACTTTTTTGCTATTCGTTTTCTCAATTAGAACCGATAAAGAACCGAATCGTTAAGCCAAATCAAAAGTGCAATCGGAACAAGAAAAATCTTATCAATTCCCATCCCTAGTCATATTGGTTGAATTCTTTGCTAAAAAGTTACTGAATCGATTTCAACTCACTGAAACATTTTGGATTGTATCGTTCTAAAAAAATATTGTCCCTGAATTGTTTCGGCAACCACAAGAGATGCGCGGATAGACAATTATTTCATCCGCAACCGCATCACAAAAGTCGTCATCCACCCGCAATCCACCCGAACTAACATTTTATCAAAACCACAACCGCCCACCGCCCACCACCCACCCGTTGTTATATATCTAATACAGACGATACAAGGCATTCCTGTTAAAGAAATGAGACTGATCCAATGCAGCAGAGACATTCAATGCGTGCCACGCAATAATATCTCTTGGCCACGCATTAGAGCATACTTGCCAACCCTCCCGGTTTTACCGGGAGACTCCCGGTATTCAGCCGGAGCTGGAGGCCACGCCCCCTCCAGCTCAATGCGGACCTGAGTGGGGACAGCGGCGACAGTCTGTTTTCACGTCCGCTGTAGAATGATCGAGGGCGAGTTCTTGGTTTCTTATGTGGGTTTATTGTTAGGCAGTTTCATCAATGTCCTCCCAGCGCGGTAACAACACACAACAACAGCAGTCACGTTTTCGTCTACCGTAAAGCAGTTCGTCTGCCGTAAACTGCAATGTTGTGACACTCTTAAACAGGACAATACTGCCATCTACTGGAAAGCCTTCAGAACACTGAAATTCAAGTATTTCCTTTTATTTATATGTATAATAAAAAATAAAAAAATAAATATATATATATATATATATATATATATATATATATAGGAAATACTTGAGTTGGTGAATTCTACCTTAAACATATTCCCCTCTTAACCACGCCCCCAACCACGACCCCGTCAGGCAGTGTTGCCCTGTTTGAGACTGTCACAGCATTGCTGTTTACGGCAGACGACCTGCTTTACGGTAGGACAAAAACGTGACTGTTGTTGTTGTGTGTTGTTGCCGCACTGGGTAGACGTTCATGAAAACTGCCTACAATAAACCCACCTAAAGAAACAAAGAACTCGCCCTCGATCATTCACATGGGTAACAACATTTAACTATGTATTTTTTTTTCTGAATTGGTTCAACCGCCACCCGCCCGAATCTATTTAAAATCTATTTTTTTCGTCATACAACCGCCAAACCCGCGGTTTACCCGCGGACTCCGCGGGCGTACCCGCTAACCGCGCATCTCTAGCAACCACAAATTCAGATTTAAATCGAATCCTTGTTAAAAGAATCTTTACATCCCTAGTAAATAAAAAGTATGCTGGAAAAATTACAACATATTGTACATTAAGTTGTCAGTAGTTGTAAAAAAAAGTTAATTCTTAGTTGATCAAATCTTCACCTTACCGGTGGTGAGGTTTCAGAGCACCGTGGGAGCACCTGACTCTCTAGCTGGAACATACGCAAGTACACCAGGGTGGACGGAGTGGACGAGTTGATGTATCTCATCACTTCCAGAGCCTCCAGGATGTCCTCGTACTGCTCCTTTCTGTAGCTTCCAACCAGGGTATGAGAGTCACGATGGGGCGGCAAGATGCCTGCAAAACATATGAACAGATTTTAAAAAGATGATCTTTATGTGTCATCATGAATACTGGGTAAAATAATTGATCATGAATCAATGTTTTTAAAACTCGCAATTTTAGATTCAAAGGGCATAACAAAGAGGAGGGACTTACCTACATTACCACTCAATTCTCCATGAGCCAGGGAGAAAAAGTAAAAGAAGCCATTGGAACTTTTATTGTCAAAGACTTACACCCGCACTCACTGGCTTCAGGCACTCATCCGTGTCATGCAAAGTAAACATCTGGCTAAAACTGTTATTCTTATTGATTAATTTTGTAGCCGAGACACTTCTAAGGCCATGTCCACACAAACGCAGACACTTAATAAACGCATACTTATCTCTGTATTTAGGCCTCTTGTCCACACGCAGACGAATACTTTTGTCTTTAAAAACGCAGACTTTTACAAACGCTGGCTAAAGTGTAGATATCCAAAACTCTCTGCTTAGCGTATGCGTGTACACGGCACAAAGAGAGACTTGTGGTGACATCACGGTTGTGCGCTGTCATTTCCAAGCTCAACAACACTGCTTTGCTGGCTTTAAACACATTATAAGAGGACTTACTGTATGTTTGAACGTAAACATCCTGCTATTTTCACTCAACATTAATAAAAAAAAGACACATCAGAATGGGCTTTGCGACACTCCCGCCGGCGCTAATGACAGTCAGCTGTTTTGGATATGATCGCTGTGGAACCTCCACCTGATGGGACAACTTTGACAAGCAACATGCTCTGTGTCATAAGAAAAGTGCAACATTATCTTATGTTTTTAGTCCTTGTTTAACAACAAATCATGAAGTTAACTTACGTGTCTTGCGTCCATTTGTGTAGTTGGAGCCGGGCGCGACCGTGCTCGCACGTAAAAAGCGATCAAGCAACTAAAAAAAAACATTATGTAGTGTCTTCCTTGTAGTGTGTACTGATGTTAAAGACAATATACACTTCATTGCACATGTACCATATCACTATATCCATGATTAAATGCTTTTTAATTCCCTTAAACATGCAAAATGATTTCCTTGGCTCGTCAGTGCGTGCTGATTTTAGAAATAATGTACACTTCACTGCACATGTGTAATACATCACCATGTTGCTGAACACGTTATAATTCTATGAGTGTTGGGTTACAGCAGCACAGGCATGCATTCTCTCCTTAATAATCTTCCCAGGGCTCTGTGTATGTGCAGGCTGGTTTTAAAGATAATGTACATGTCATTGTACATCTAAAGTCAAACAAAATAAACATAATAGGAGGTGTAATGGCACCAAGTCAGATATTGCTGCTTTTTTCAGGCTTCCGATTGTACAAAATGTGCATGACAGTAAGTGTGTGCGTTTGTGTGTAGACGTAGACAGTTTTGAAACTACACTTGTGTGACTGGAGATCGTTTTAACCCCAAATATGTGTTTTTGAAACTCTCCTTGTTCGAGTGGACATGGCCTAAGATTGCTGCTGATGTGGTGCAAGTTCACTACTATGTAGAAAGGATAACAGCATGCATGTGTCTTACCTAACAAAACCTTCCACACATGGACCCTATACATGGATGGGAGGGGAAACCTCTGACTGAAGGTGCTCAACTTTTCTAGATCTGTCAAAGGAAGGATACAAGAAAGAAACATTCAAGATACTAGTTGGATACATTTATCATGTATGCAAACATCCCAACCACAGCAAGACAGCCTTGCATTTTCTATAATGTGGTATACCTTCATATCTTCTAAAACAGGGGTCGGCAACCCACAATGTTGAAAGAGCCATATTGGACCAAAAATACAAAAAAAAAAATCTGTCTGGAGCCACAAAAACTTAAAAGCCTTATATAAATGTTATGATGAAGGCAACATGATATAAGTGTCTATATTAGCTATATTAGCCTACTATCAAAATGACTATGTGTCATTTGGCTGACACAAATCTCCGTTGACAGAAATGTTGAAATGTAAAATGTATTCTTCACATTTTTACAACATTGGAAAACATTAGTAAAACGCAGGCTTCTCAGAGGGTGAGATCACTCCTGGAAATGACTGTTTTAGAATGGCCAAAAGGTATAGATGTGTGTGTCTAAATTAAAGGAAACGCCAGGCTGTATTCTTCTAATGGATGTATTACAATCTTTGCAAGCTAGGTAATGTTTGCTGTGGTCTATAACGGCACACAAACAACTATTTGAAATGCAGCTAATATACAGATATGTCATTAGGCATGCAAATTTAAATTAATTAGACAGAGGACATAAGTAATGGAAAAATTAAATGAGCTTGAATATACCTACAAACGAGGCACAATGATGCAATATGTACATACAGCTAGCCTAAATAGCATGTTAGCATCGATTAGCTTGCAGTCATGCAGTGACCAAATATACCTGTTTAGCACTTCAACAAGTCAATACCATCAACAAAGCTCACCTTTGTGCATTCACGCACAGCATAAAACGTTTGGTAGACAAAATGAGACAAAGGAGTGGCATAAAATACGTCTTTCTGTGGCAGCATCGGCGAAAGTTGTACATGTAAACAAACTATAGTTAGTTCAAGGACCACAAAATTAGTAGGACAAAACGGCACTTGCCAAATACTCTCGTCAGTGAAGTATGTTTCATATAAACAGTGGAATTTCTAACAATTAGGAAGATTTGTGTCATGTTTGTCCTCCTACAGAAACCATATTGAAACAAAAAATATATATTTTACCTAATATTTTCCCATTTTCATACATTTTTGAAAAAGCTCCATGGAGTACTATGGCGGTGTTGTGCCAAAATGTGAATGCCTGCCAAAAAGTGATTTCCGTCGCAGGAGCGTGCAGTGCTCACTAAACCTGCATTTGTTGGCTTTGTCTGTCCATAGTGGATTACTAGGTGTAAGACAAACATTGTATCTTCGTGGTTATTGTAACGCTATGTGCTTGACATTTTTTAAGCCTTTATCGTGTCCGGAAAATGACAGTTCTTCTGTGGTATTGATGAGATTTAAAGGACTGTTGTTAGTCCGATGTCGATGTGATAAAACCTCTTTCTTGTTTGGAAGACACATACAATTGTAACTGTTATTTCTAGGCTCCAGCACCCCCCGCAAACTTGAAAGGGACAAGCGGTAGAAAATGGATGGATGGATGGATTTCTTCGTGCCCATAATAAATATTTATCAAGTGTTTGGATGTATTCATTTATGTAACATGTTCATTAAATGTCATATTGCCTGACAAAAAGTGATTAAATGTAATATTTTGATATTTACACATCGCATATTTACACACATATATTTTACTAGAAAAACCTTATGAGTATTACATATATCAAAATCAAGTACCTACTGTAGTGTTTACTTGTTGAAATACCCTTTACAAACCTAAAATATACCCAAACGACCACTTTGCTGCTACCAAAAAGTGATTTAAAGTAATATTTTGACATTGACACATCTTATCTCTGCATATTCTACTAGAATACCCTTATGGGCATAACATATATCAAAATAAAGTACCTACTGGACTGTTTACTTGTTGAAATACCCTTTTTAGAGCGAAAAACTACCCAAATGGCCACTTTTCTGCTGCCAAAAAATGATTCCAGATAATAATAATAACAAAATGTCAAAGCATTTCTCTAAAAAAACAATATTATACATTCTGAAAATTAGAGATGTGTGCCGATAAATGCTTTAAAATGTACTATCGGAAATTATCGGTATGGGTTTCAAAAAGTAAAATATATGACTTTTTAAAACGCCGCTGTACCTAGTGGTACACGGACGTAGGGAGAAGTACAGAGCGCCAATAAACCTTAAAGGCACTGCCTTTGCGTACCGGCCCAATCACATAATAGCTACGGCTTTTCACACACACAAGTGAATGCAAAGCATACTTGGTCAACAGCCATACAGGTCACACTGAGGGTGACCGTATAAACAACTTTAACACTGTTACAAATATGCACCACACTGTGAACCCACACCAAACAAGATTGACAAACACATTTCGGGAAAACATCCGCACCGTAACACAACATAAACCCAACAGAACAAATACCCAGAACCCCTTGCAGCACTAACTCTTCCGGGACGCTACAATATACAATCCCCCACACCCCCACCTCA